>NC_057814.1:401936365-402236365 GCF_018294505.1 Triticum aestivum | reverse complement strand
ATTTCAAGCAAGCATGGAAAGAGTATGAGCAGCGGAAAGAGTAAAGCATGCAAGTTGCAAGAAAGTAAAGGGATGGGATTTGGAGTGTGCAAACGCAATGGAGACACGAAGATTTTTAGCGTGGTTACGATAGGTGGTGCTATCGTACGTCCACGTTGATTGAGACTTCAATTCACGAAGGGTAACGGTTGCGCGAGTCCACGGAGGGCTCCACCCACAAAAGGTCCACGAAGAAGCAACCTTGTCTATCCCACCATGGCCATCGCCCACAAAGGGCTTGCCTCACTCGGGTAGATCTTCACGAAGTAGGCGATCTCCTTGTCCTTACAAACTCCTTGGTTCAACTCCACAATCTTGTCGGAGGCTCCCAAGTGACACCTAACCAATCTAGGAGACACCACTCTCCAAAAGGTAATAGATGGTGTGATGATGATGGACTCCTTGCTCTTGTGCTTCAAATGATAGTCTCCCCAACACTCAACTCTCTCTCACAGATTTGGCTATGGTGGAAAGATGATTTGAGTGGAAAGCAACTTGGGGAAGGCTAGAGATCAAGATTCTTGTGGTTGGATTGGAATGTCTTGGTCTCAGAACATGAGTAGGTGGTTCTCTCTCAGAAAATGAGTAGTGGAAGTGTAGGCACGTTCTGATGGCAATCACTCTGATGGAGAAGGGGTGGAGGGGTATATATAGCCTCCACACAAAATCCAACTATTACAAACAATTAACCCAACTCGGTCAGACCGAATAGAAGAACTCGGTGAGACCGATTTAGTTCAAAGTGTGAACGTTAGGAATCTCGGTGGGACCGATGTGCTAGGGTTAGGGCAAAACCTCATCTCGGTGAGACCGATTGCATGAACTCAGTGAGATCGATTTCAGCAATGAGCAAACAGAGAGTTGGTCAAGCAAACTCGATGGGACCGATTCACTACAAAAAAGGACACATCCCTGACATTTTGGGCTGAACGAATTTTTTCTGTCATGCTTACGACACTTTTATGACGATAATTATGATAAAACATACTATCAACATAGATGTGGGCTCCTACATCTATGACAAAAAATCATGATAGAAAATGGGCGTTTCGTCCTGGGCGGGCCAGAGACGCAGCTGCATGACATTCTTTGGGCCGTCCATGACGGAAAAAATCATGGTAGAAGCGACGTTGAGGAAGATATCGGGGAGTTTCCGGTTACGGTGGGTGGTCGGGGCCGTGCGATGCATGGAGGTTTGCGCGTTTCTCTCGTACACATACGCGTGTGTGTGCGAGCCGTTGCGCTCTAACTGAACCCGAGCGAGGTGTTGGGCTCTAACTGAACTCGAGCGATTGCACTAGCTACATTACTGAACCCCAATCGATCACTTGCTGTTAACTGAACCCGAGTGATTCCTTCGCTACTACTGCTAACTGAAGCCGATCGAAGCTGCCTGTTGATGAACAGTTCCCGGTGGGGGTTGGATGAATAGTTCCCGGTGGGGGTTGGATGAACAGGATCCCGTGGTAGTAGAGGCCGTTGCCACTGGATGAACAGGACCCCGGTCAAGGAGGCGTGGGGTGGATGAACAGTAGCCGGTGGAGGGACCCCGTACGTAGAGGGCTGGTTGAACAGGACCCCGTGGAGGGGCTGGTTGAACAGGACCCCGTGGAGGGCTGGTTGAACAGTTGCAACGCCCCGAGACCGACGGTTCAGAAGACTTCCTTATTTTCGTGATCACCGCGTGTTTCTTTTGTGCTTGCTGTTTCATTTTTGCATTGCATCATGTCATCATGCCATCATGTCTTTTAATTTTTTAAACTCAACTAAATAAATTGCATGGATCTTCGATCCATTTAAATCGAGGGAATTCACATGGTGATTTCTCTTTATAACATATCCTCCTAATATTTATGGAGCTATTATAAATATTTCATTAGTTTGGAATTAACTGGAACACACTTGCAAAATAATTCCCATGCCTATTTCCACTTCAAGTTTCACCTCCAAGCTTTGCCAACAATTCTTTTTCCTCTTATCGAGGCCCTTCCTAAATGTTCAACATGTTGGACACTTTGTAATCCTACTCCTTGTTCAAACCATTTGAATTTAAACCGTGCAATCTTACCCACTCCGTTTTTCTTAGAACGAGCATATTTTTGTGAGTCCGGAAAAATTACCCGCATGTGCAAATTCTTTCCCTAACCCTATCTTTCTTTTTCTTCTCTCTATTACTTTTCTGCTAAAAAGAAATAAGAGAGAGGGAGAAGAGAAGCCCAGCAGCCGCATGCCACTAGGCCAGGCCTCTGGTCAATTTTCCCTCTCCACTGACCCGGCCTCTAAGGCCCAGTCGCCCTCACCAGCTTCTTAACCCTAGCCCATCTCTCCCTCCTCTCCCTCTCCCTCTCGTTTCCCTCTGCCCGCCGCCACACGCACGCACGCACGCATCGAGTAAGGGTCTCCCTGCGCCCGATTCCCTCTCCCATCATCCTCCTCTCGCGCTGCCATCCACGCAGAGAGGAGCAGAGCCCCACGCGCCGTCCTCTGCAGTTGGCGTGCCCGCGAGTTCCCGTCGTCCAGCAGGCCGCCGCCCTGTGCGCGCGCCCATGCAGGCCCCTCCTTCCTCGCGCCTCCCCGCCTCTGCCTCTGGCCGCCGCCAGCGAACAGCTCTGCCGGAGCCATGCCCCTTCGCCGTAGCGTCGCCTTCGACCTCGGCTTCCTCCATCGACCGTCGGAGACACGCCGCGCTCGGACCTCCACCGCGCCTCGCCTGCGACCTCGGCTTCCGCGTCCCATGGCCACGAGCGCCATCAGCAGCAGGTTCAGGCCGTCCCGCCGAGTCCCTCTCCGCCCTCCTGCACCTTGTCTACGGCTCTGTCCGTCGGAGCCATGCCTCTTGGTGCCCGCAGCCGCGTCGCCGGTGTTCCTCCTCAACGCTGCCGCCTCGAACCTCCTCCGTGCGCCATGTCCCGCCACGGCCATCACCTCCCCGACGCCCTTGCTGCTGCTGCTAGACCACCTCGGTGCCACCAGGGAGTGCCATGGCCTCCACCGAGAACCTTGGAATCGGCAAGACCACACGGACGCTCGAATGACTACACACTGAAACGTCAAGTACCTCATCAATACGTGTACGACTACTGTCGCCGCGAAGACCGCGAGTTCAACTACTTCCACAACGCGTCGTGTACGACTACCGTCGCTTGGGTTCGACAAGACGTCGAGTACCACTACGTTGGCCAAGTACACCTTCGTCAAGACCGATGCCCGAACAAGCACCGTTTGCATGGATTGCGTCAAGTACCTCTACCGACGACCCCGAACATCTACGGAGTTTGCACGATTGCGAGATGTGAACCACTACTTCTAATACCGTCGCCGTGTACAACTACTTCCTCTACGAACTTGATCCGTTCCGAAAAGTCACGCCTCGAAGGTATAACCCGAGACGACGTCCGTGGAACGAAAGCATGTGTTGTTTGAGTTGCTTGCGTTTGCACCGTGCCCGACTTGTTCGTCGCACGCTGTCACTCGTTTCCTTGCCATGCCGTCGAACCGTGGGAACCCGGTTACCGGGAGCACCCCACCATCTATTGCGTGTTTCCACACATCCGCACAATTCTCTTTTGCGCCGGTATCTCCATGAGCTATCGGAACCGATATGTTGCCGTGGCATCATTTTCGTTATCGTTGCCGTGGCACCCTTTTTCGTTCCACCACGGTAACAAATGCTTCATAACATGCTCTTGTCCACATTTTATAAAATTTCTTAAAAACTTGCACATGTCATTCGCATCATGATAACAACATTTAAATGTTTACAATTGATGTTTGCATTAAAATTGCTAAATGATATGAGGATTTTCCGGAATTATTGTTAGTTGTTCCGGCCTCATTTAAATTGCCTAGATAGTTAGTTTACTTATGCTTCACCTCTTGCCATGTTAATCAACATTTAATATTGTTGGGTATATAACCGAGAGAACTAAACAATTGTTGTGGTGTTTCGTCAATAGGCAACTCGTTGCATATTGAGCTCCACTTAACTTGTAGTTTCGTTTGTGCACTTTGCCATGCCATGCATATTTTAAACCGGGCATGCATCATATTTGTTTGTGCATCATGCCATGTGTATGTGGTGGTTTGTTTACTTTGTTGTTTGTTTCTTTCCGGGTTGCTTCTCTCGTTAGCTTCGGTTTTGTTCCGGAGTTGTGAGGATTCGTTCGTCTACGTCCGTTTGTCTTCTTCATGGACTCGTTCTTCTTCCTTGCGGGATCTCAGGCAAGATGACCATACCCTCGAAATCAGTTATATCTTTGCTTGCTAGTTGTTCGCTCTATTGCTATGCCGCGCTACCTACCACTTGCTTATCAAGCCTCCCAAATTGCCATGAACCTCTAACCTTTGTCACCCTTCCTAGCAAACCGTTGTTTGGCTATGTTACCGCTTTGCTCAGCCCCTCTTATAGCGTTGCTAGTTGCAGGTGAAGTTGAAGATTGCTCCATGTTGAAATATGTTTATGTTGGGATATCACAATATCTCTTATTTAATTAATGCATCTATATACTTGGTAAAGGGTGGAAGGCTCGGCCTTATGCCTGGTGTTTTGTTCCACTCTTGCCGCCCTAGTTTCCGTCATACCGGTGTTATGTTCCTTGATTTTGCGTTCCTTACGCGGTTGGGTGATTTATGGGACCCCCTTGACAGTTCGCTTTGAATAAAACTCCTCCAGCAAGGCCCAACCTTGGTTTTACCATTTGCTACCACCTATCCCCTTTTCCCTTGGGTTCTGCAGACTCAAGGGTCGTCTTTATTTTAGACCCCCCGGGCCAGTGCTCCTTCGAGTGTTGGTCCGAACCGAGCAGCCTGCGGGGCCACCTCGGGGAAACTCGAGGTCTGGTTTTACTCGTAGCTTGACTTATCCGGTGTGCCCTGAGAACGAGATATGTGCAGCTCCTATCGGGATTTGTCGGCACATCCGGGCGGCTTTGCTGGTCTTGTTTTACCATTGTCGAAATGTCTTGTAAACCGGGATTCCGAGACTGATCGGGTCTTTCCGGGAGAAGGTTTATCCTTCGTTGACCGTGAGAGCTTATAATGGGCTAAGTTGGGACACCCCTGCAGGGTATTATCTTTCGAAGCCGTGCCCGCGGTTATGTGGCAGATGGGAATTTGTTAATGTCCGGTTGTAGAGAACTTGACACTTGACCTTAATTAAAACCATCAACCGCGTGTGTAGCCGTGATGGTCTCTTCTCGGCGGAGTCCGGGAAGTGAACACGGTTTCTGGGTTATGTTTGACGTAAGTAGGAGTTCAGGATCACTTCTTGATCATTGCTAGTTCACGACCGTTCCGTTGCTTCTCTTCTCGCTCTTATTTGCGTATGTTAGCCACCATATATGCTAGTGCTTGCTGCAGCTCCACCTCACTACCCCTTCCTTCCTATAAGCTTAAATAGTCTTGATCTCGCGGGTGTGAGATTGCTGAGTCCTCGTGACTCACAGATACTTCCAAACAGTTGCAGGTGCCGATGAGACCAGTGCAGGTGACGCAACTGAGCTCAAGTGGGAGCTCGATGAAGATCTTGTTCGTTGTGTTGTTTCTTTTCATATTGATCAGTAGTGGTGCCCAGTTGGGACGATCGGGGATCTGGCAGTTGGGTTGTCTTCTTTTCTTTTGGTTCCGTAGTCGGACCTATGTGTGTATCTTGAATGATGTATGATTTATTATGTATTGTGTGAAGTGGCGATTGTAAGCCAACTCTTTATCCCATTCTTGTTCATTACATGGGATTGTGTGAAGATGACCCTTCTTGCGACAAAACCACAATGCGGTTATGCCTCTAAGTCGTGCCTCGACACGTGGGAGATATAGCCGCATCGTGGGCGTTACAAGTTGGTAATCAGAGCCATCCCCGACTTAGGAGCCCCCTGCTTGATCGAATCGCTGGCGTTGTTGAGTCTAGAACAAAAATGTTTTGAGTCTTAGGATTATATATATCGGAGAGTAGGATTCTTTTTACTCCTCAGTCCCTTCGTCGCTCTGGTGAGGTCTCCTGACGTAGAAGTTTTGACTCTTCTCTCCTCAAATTTCACTAAAAATTTTTAGGATCACGCGGGTATCTTGGAATCGTTCCGATGGTTTTGTGACGAGAACATTATTCTTGGTGCCTCCTAACATTTAGGGGTTGTGGCAGTGTCCCGGGGAGTTGAGCTCCGAGGTGTTGTCGTCACAATTTTATCGTTGCAGTTCTGGAATACCTGAGTTTCGCCGACATCGAAATCTCTTTTATGCAGTTGTTGGTGAGATCACCTCGACGCCACCCAGTACTGGGGCGGGAGTTCGGGAGTATTGCCATAACTCGTATAACGGATGCTTTTCGAAGGTTGAGGTAAACGATTTCCGAAGGTTTCTTGGTTATGTGTTGACGGATGGATACAGCTGGATCTAGGTATTGTTAGCTTGGGTGATATATTTTGTGTCCCCTGTATCCCCAACACCTGATTGCATAACCAGAAAGTTTCGGGAGTTTATAAGTGGGAATTCAAGTAGCTCTTAGGATATCTTTCCGACAGATGCATGATATGAGATTGGGGTTCGACGTCTAGTGGTCCGCCTTTCCACGGTTGGTTTTACAGTGGTCTCGTAGTGTCTTAAAGAGTCCTTGGCTATGCCGACTCGGGGACGCTTCGTATGTCATGTGCACTGCCTTGTACATGATGGTGCTGTACGATCGAGCCCGTGTGGGCCCCACCACGAAAACTTCGGACGAAATCTCTATCATATGTTTGTTCCGGCTTATTCTGCAAGCCAATCCTTTGTTTTGTTTTATTTGTGGTATTCGAGTTGCTTCGAAGTCAAATGTTGAATCCATACCTTTCCTAAACGGTGTTCTCATATTGCTATGTGAATACTAATCCTTCTTGATCATCGAGGTCGTCTTGTTAATTCTTTTCAACCGGTGTGCTTTTCTTCAAGTGGATCCCATCATTCTCCCTATTCGGAAGATCAATAATAAGTTTTCTCAACGTTGTTTGTTTCATCTGCCCCAAATTGCCTTTGTTTTCCCGCCCTCCCACCCTTTTCTTCAAGGACTCAGATTTCTTAACCAAGTATCCATTTTATTCACGTGAAGTCCCTTCATTCTTTTGAATCAATGTTCTTACCCGGTGGTTCTCATGAAGATGTTCTTCAAGTTTATTATTCTTCATTTTTTTCTTCTCCGGTGGATTCAATTCAAGCTTTGTCGATCATATCCTTTCCTCGTTTCAAATGTTTTCTCATGCCGGTGCAACTCTTAATCATTCTTCGCGTGCTATTCAATTGTTCCGGAGTGCTGAAGACGCCTCAGGAGATTCATGTTTTCATTCCTAATCCGTTCAAGCTATTTCGAGGTTGTTATCTCATTCAACTCATTTAATTCAACTAGCGCAATCTCTCTTTTAAATCATTTCAACGGTGTTTCTCTTGAGTGGGCCCTAACCCACAGGTCTTTTCCCAGGATCTTACCTGACTCTTCTAATTTTTCTGGAGTTATTCTCAAATTCATTGCAAAATTTGACGTAAGAATGAATTATCATTAGTCATATGTCTTTCTCCAAGATCTTTCAAATTCTTTTCATTGTTGATTCAACCTTTCTATTCTTCATGGTTCCGGAGTGCCTCAACAATTCATGGTGGTGTTTCTCGTCATCATTCTCAACATTTGAAGACCGAAGAAGAGTTTCTCTTAAATCTTGCTCCGTTCTCTTGAAGATTCATGGTTCTAACTTGATGCCATCCTCTCATAATTGTTTTCGATTGCGAGAATTCTTTTCATAACCATACGGAGCATTTTCATGAGTTGTTTTTGTTTCTTGATCATCCTAAGGCCATCATTTCAGAAGATTTCTTCGTTCTAAGTTTTCAGCTTCGTTCTCCAATTATTCTAAATTGATGTCTCTTCGTTCATCTCCATATTCTTCCGGTGCATCGTTCAAGTATTCTCTAGTCAGTTCGTGATCTCTTCGTTCTCATATATTTATATTCCGTCAAGTATCTTTATTCATTTTTTCTAATTCTTCCCGGTGATTTGTGCTTTTGCTACTTTCATTTCCAATTCTTACGGTGGTTCGTTCAAGATTTCTCTTCCCTCGTTATCATATCAATTCATTCGTTGTTTCAATCCTACCGGCGGATCATTGAAGACTTTTCCCAAGTTTGCGCTATATCTATCTTAATCCTTTCTACGAGAATAAGTAGTATGCCAAATCCGTTGCTTGTCATCAATCTAAATTGGTGAAGGATACGCGTAATGTAATTCTTATTCTTGTTTCCTCCAAGTGATTAATTCCTTATTCCGGAGTTCGTTCATGATATCAAATTCTTGATTTCAATTGTTCATCTTTCTTTCCGGAGCTCCAAGTTATTTCAGTTATATCATTTCAAAGCTCCATCTAAATCATTGCAAGGCTTCTCCCGGAGTTCTTTTCAACTTTCCCTTTTGTTTGATCATTCTTTTATTATCGGAGTTCTTCATGGAGGCTATACGTGGTGCTTCGTCAAGGATTCTTTTCATTCTTCAATTGTTCTTCAAGATTTCTCTCGGGGTCAAGATCAGTCAAGCTTTACTCTAAAATAAACATGGTGTTCAACACATGTTTGTCTTGAGGAGTTCAAGCATTCTTCTTCTTGCATTCCGAAGTGCAATTCTCTCTATCAATATCTTTTGAGGTGGTGTTATGTCATTCTCGATAATTTTCCTTCGGGTTTCATGATTCACAAAGTTTTCAAGAGTGACATATTTAAATCCATCATTTTATCTTCGTTCAAGAGATTTTTTTCATCCAATCAATCTTTTTGTTGGAGTTGTATTGGGTTATATTTCACCTATAGACTTCCCTAAGGAATGTAGCTATTTGGGGAGTTTATCAATGATCAAGTTTTCTCTTTCTCCTCTTGGTGGAAGAAGTTTTCATCTCCTTCGTTGATCTCAATGCAAGCAATTGTTTCCGTTAGTGGCGGGTTGTCACCTCATAATGTTGGGATGTTCCCATAAGCCCACTACAAGCTTATTCTTTTCGTTGTTGGTTTTCCAACAACTCCGTTCAATCCTATTTCGCAAGGATGCTCCTTAAAATTCATTTATGGTAGGAGATGTTGGTTTCATTCTTCGTTCTATTCACTCCAACTATCTAACTATCATGCATTGTTTCCGGAGGCTTTGTGATGTTGCTCTCTTCGACCAATCATCTTGTTTTGTCAAGATCATGTAATTTTTCCTTTCTTATCCGTTTAGCCGGAGTGTCGTGCTTCTTTCAAGTTCTTCCCATTCTATCAAGTTTTGTCTCCTTCCTCAACCGGAGTGCTGTCTGAAATCTTTCTTACCCCTTGTGCCATTCTTTCATTAGTACCGGAGGCAATGTGTTGTTAATTTCATCGAGTATCCTCTCATCTTGTCAAGATCATGTTCAATTCCTTCCATTTACAGTCGGAGTGCTGCCCAAATTATATCATTCTTATTCCTTCCCTATCTTGTTTTAACCGGAGTGGTTTAAATATCTATCGTGTCAATTAACCTCAAGGTTCACATGGTGTTCCTTGTTTCTCTTTTCTACCGGTGTGCTTTCATATTCCTTTTGATCCGTTAAGCTCTTGTTTCATATTCTTCAACCTACAAAGGTTCTCGCAATGTTCCTTGTTCCTCTTGCTGAACGAGGTGTTTTAAATTTTGTTCATCTCCGTTGTGTCATTTCCTCAAGCTTTGCGACCTCTCAAGGTTCTTTGGTTTCACTCATTTGTCAAAGAAGCAATTTGTTTTACCTCTTCTCTTCCCCTTCCGTTTATCTCTGGTGCCATCCTAGATCTCGGGACGAGATCCTCTTGTAGTGGTGGAGTGTTGTAACGCCCCGAGACCGACGGTTCAGAAGACTTCCTTATTTTCGTGATCACCGCGTGTTTCTTTTGTGCTTGCTCTTTTATTTTTGCATTGCATCATGTCATCATGCCATCATGTCATTAATCTTTGCATAAAACTCAACTAAATAAATTGCATGGATCTTCGATCCATTTAAATCGAGGGAATTCACATGGTGATTTCTCTTTATAACATATCCTCCTAATATTTATGGAGCTATTATAAATATTCCATTAGTTTGGAATTAACCGGAACACACTTGCAAATAATTCCCATGCCTATTTCCACTTCAAGTTTCACCTCCAAGCTTTGCCAACAATTCTTTTCCCTCTTATCGAGGCCCTTCCTAAATGTTCAACATGTTGGACACTTTGTAATCCTACTCCTTGTTCAAACCATTTGAATTTAAACCGTGCAATCTTACCCACTCCGTTTTTCTTGGAACGAGCATATTTTTGTGAGTCCGGGAAAATTACCCGCATGTGCAAATTCTTTCCTAACCCTATCTTTCTTTTTCTTCTCTCTATTACTTTTCTGCTAAAAAGAAATAAGAGAGAGGGAGAAGAGAAGCCCAGTAGCCGCATGCCACTAGGCCAGGCCTCTGGTCAATTTTTCCTCTCCACTGGGCCGGCCTCTAAGGCCCAGCCGCCCTCACCAGCTTCTTAACCCTAGCCCATCTCTCCCTCCTCTCCCCTCTCCCTCTCGTTTCCCTCTGCCCGCCGCCACACGCACGCACGCACGTATCGAGTCAGGGTCTCCCTGCGCCCGATCCCCTCTCCCATCGTCCTCCTCCCGCGCTGCCATCCACGCAGAGAGGAGCAGAGCCCCGCGCGCCGTCCTCTGCCGTTGGCGTGCCCGCGAGTTCCCGTCGTCCAGCAGGCCGCCGCCCTGTGCGCGCTCCCATGCAGGCCCCTCCTTCCTCGCGCCTCCCCGCCTCTGCCTCCGGCCGCCGCCAGCGAACAGCTCCGCCGGAGCCATGCCCCTTCGCCGTCGCGTCGCCTTGCCTTCCTCCATCGACCGCCGGAGACACGCCGCGCTCGGACCTCCACCGCGCCTCGCCTTCGACCTCCGGCTTCCGCGTCCCATGGCCACGAGCGCCATCAGCAGCAGGTTCAGGCCGTCCCGCCGAGTCCCTCTCCGCCCTCCTGCACCTCGTCTCCGGCTCTGTCCGTCGGAGCCATGCTCTTGGTGCCCGCAGCCGCGTCGCCGGTGTTCCTCCTCAACGCTGCCGCCTCGAACCTCCTCCGTGCGCCAAGTCCCGCCACGGCCATCACCTCCCCGACGCCCTTGCTGCTGCTGCTAGATCACCTCGTGCCACCAGTGAGTGCCATGGCCTCCACCGAGAACCTTGGAATCGGGCAAGACCACACGGACGCTCGAACGACTACACACTGAAACGTCAAGTACCTCGTCAATACGTGTACGACTACCGTCGCCGCGAAGACCGCGAGTTCAACTACTTCCACAACGCGTCGTGTACGACTACCGTCGCTTGGGTTCGACAAGACGTCGAGTACCACTACGTTGGCCAAGTACACCTTCGTCAAGACCGATGCCCGAACAAGCACCGTTTGCATGGATTGCGTCAAGTACCTCTACCGACGACCCCGAACATCTACGGAGTTTGCACGATTGCGAGATGTGAACCACTACTTCTAATACCGTCGCCGTGTACAACTACTTCCTCTACGAACTTGATCCGTTCCGAAAAGTCACGCCTCGAAGGTATAACCCGAGACGACGTCCGTGGAACGAAAGCATGTGTTGTTTGAGTTGCTTGCATTTGCACCGTGCCCGACTTGTTCGTCGCACGCTGTCACTCGTTTCCTTGCCATGCCGTCGAACCGTGGGAACCCGGTAACCGGGAGCACCCCACCATCTATTGCGTGTTCCACACATCCGCACAATTCTCTTTTGCGCCGGTATCTCCATGAGCTATCGGAACCGATATGTTGCCGTGGCATCATTTTCGTTATCGTTGCCGTGGCACCCTTTTTCGTTCCACCACGGTAACAAATGCTTCATGACATGCTCTTGTCCACGTTTTATAAAATTGCTTAAAAACTTGCACATGTCATTCGCATCATGATAACAACATTTAAATGTTTACAATTGATGTTTGCATTAAAATTGCTAAATGACATGAGGATTTTCCGGAATTATTGTTTGTTGTTCCGGCCTCATTTAAATTGCCTAGATAGTTAGTTTACTTATGCTTCACCTCTTGCCATGTTAATCAACATTTAATATTGTTGGGTATATAACCGAGAGAACTAAACAATTGTTGTGGTGTTTCGTCAATAGGCAACTCGTTGCATATTGAGCTCCACTTAACTTGTAGTTTCGTTTGTGCACTTTGCCATGCCATGCATATTTTAAACCGGGCATGCATCATATTTGTTTGTGCATCATGCCATGTGTATGTGGTGGTTGTTTACTATGTTGTTTGTTTCTTTCCGGGTTGCTTCTCTCGTTAGCTTCGGTTTTGTTCCGGAGTTGTGAGGATTCGTTCGTCTACGTCCGTTTGTCTTCTTCATGGTCTTGTTCTTCTTCCTTGCGGGATTTCAGGCAAGATGACCATACCCTCGAAATCACTTCTATCTTTGCTTGCTAGTTGTTCGCTCTATTGCTATGCGCGCTACCTACCACTTGCTATTCATGCCTCCCAATTGCCATGAACCTCTAACCTTTGTCACCCTTCCTAGCAAACCGTTGTTTGGCTATGTTACCGCTTTTGCTCAGCCCCTCTTATAGCGTTGCTAGTTGCAGGTGAAGATGAAGATTGCTCCATGTTGGATTATGTTTATGTTGGGATATCACAATATCTCTTATTTAATTAATGCATCTATATACTTGGTAAAGGGTGGAAGGCTCGGCCTTATGCCTGGTGTTTTGTTCCACTCTTGCCGCCCTAGTTTCCGTCATACCGGTGTTATGTTCCTTGATTTTGCGTTCCTTACGCGGTTGGGTGATTTATGGGACCCCCTTGACAGTTCGCTTTGAATAAAACTCCTCCAGCAAGGCCCAACCTTGGTTTTACCATTTGCTACCACCTATCCCTTTTCCCTTGGGTTCTGCAGACTCAAGGGTCATCTTTATTTTAGACCCCCCCGGGCCAGTGCTCCTTCGAGTGTTGGTCCGAACCGAGCAGCCTGCGGGGCCACCTCGGGGAAACTCGAGGTCTGGTTTTACTCGTAGCTTGACTTATCCGGTGTGCCCTGAGAACGAGATATGTGCAGCTCCTATCGGGATTTGTCGGCACATTCGGGCGGCTTTGCTGGTCTTGTTTTACCATTGTCGAAATGTCTTGTAAACCGGGATTCCGAGACTGATCGGGTCTTCCCGGGAGAAGGTTTATCCTTCGTTGACCGTGAGAGCTTATAATGGGCTAAGTTGGGACACCCCTGCAGGGTATTAACTTTCGAGAGCCGTGCCCGCGGTTATGTGGCAGATGGGAATTTGTTAATATCCGGTTGTAGAGAACTTGACACTTGACCTTAATTAAAACGCATCAACCGCGTGTGTAGCCGTGATGGTCTCTTCTTGGCGGAGTTCGGGAAGTGAACACGGTTTCTGGGTTATGTTTGACGTAAGTAGGAGTTCAGGATCACTTCTTGATCATTGCTAGTTCACGACCGTTCCGTTGCTTCTCTTCTCGCTCTTATTTGCGTATGTTAGCCACCATATATGCTAGTGCTTGCTGCAGCTCCACCTCACTACCCTTCCTTTCCTATAAGCTTAAATAGTCTTGATCTCGCGGGTGTGAGATTGCTGAGTCCTCGTGACTCACAGATACTTCCAAACAGTTGCAGGTGCCGATGAGACCAGTGCAGGTGACGCAACTGAGCTCAAGTGGGAGCTCGATGAAGATCTTGTTCGTTGTGTTGTTTCTTTTCATATTGATTAGTAGTGGTGCCCAGTTGGGACGATCGGGGATCTGGCAGTTGGGTTGTCTTCTTTTCTTTTGGTTCCGTAGTCGGACCTATGTGTGTATCTTGAATGATGTATGATTTAATTATGTATTGTGTGAAGTGGCGATTGTAAGCCAACTCTTTATCCCATTCTTGTTCATTACATGGGATTGTGTGAAGATGACCCTTCTTGCGACAAAACCACAATGCGGTTATGCCTCTAAGTCGTGCCTTGACACGTGGGAGATATAGCCGCATCGTGGGCGTTACAACAGTAGCCGGTGGAGGCTGGATTAACAGGACCCCGTGGAGGGCTGGATGAACAGTAGCCGGGGAGGCTGGATGAACAGTAGCTGGTGGAGGCTGGAGGAAGTCAATGGTGGATGAACACTAGCAGGTGGAGGCTAGAGGAAGTCGATGATGGATGAATAGTAGCCCGTGGAGTCCCGTTTTGCGGTACGCCACACCCCTCCCAATCAACAGGACCCCGTTTCGACCGTAGGCGCTCCAACACTAGTCCATTTCCTCCTTTTTGCGGTACGCCACACCCCTCCCAATCAACAAGACCCCGTTTCGACCGTTCGCGGTTGAACACAAGTCCGTTTCCTCCATTTTGCGGTACGCCAGACCCTTCCTGATGAACAGGACCCCGTTTCGACCGTACGCGGTCAAACAGAAGGCCTGTTTCCTCCATTCTGCGGTACATCAGACCTCGTTTCGGCTGTTCCGTCCAAGCCGGTTGGCTCCCAGTGAACACGCGTATTCCACTGCCTCCCGATGAACACGATGCATTCCGTTGCCTCGCCATGAACACGACGTAGTTTCTCCGTTACAACCCATCCGGTTCGCTTCCGATGAACAGGACACCGTTGCTGCCGTCCGTGGCCTCTCCAGATACACGAGCTCTGGTCGTACGTATGCATGAGTACATGTTTGATACCTCACCCGTACGTACGTACGTGGTCGTATTTTTTGGCATCTGCCTGTACGTACATGTACACGTTTTTGATTGGACTGCCTGAACTGGTACCGCTCCTTACTCGGCCACGGTTCATCGTGGCAGATAGAACGATCGACCGATATGTACACAGACAACGCTACATACGCTTCGACCGGGTGGGTCCCAGCTGTCAGGGAGGATAAGGACGCACTTCCTTGCGTGCGAAGATATAGCTGGTGGGTCCCAGCTGTCAGGGGGAAGAATCATTTTTTTGCCCGTAATAAGGACGCACTTCCTTGCATGCGAAGATGTAGTTGGTCGGTCTCAGCTGTCAGGGGGAGAAAACATTATTTTTATTGTAAAAATGATGCAGTTGCATGCATGCGTCCATGGGCGTGGTGCGTCCCCACTGTTAGCCTCTCCATGTACAGTCATCTTCTGATGACTCTCGTTTGTTGACCACATTGACCACACCACACACCAAGCCGGTGGATGACGGCGAGGCCCCAGACTGGAACACCACGGAGATGGGGAAGATGCGGCAGTGGAGTCGCAGACGGAAAGGAGTGGGAAACTTGACTAGTTCGGGTGCAGGGTGGGCCTACACTCGACAGAGAATAACAGGTGGTGCGGAGGGGTGGAGGGATGGCCTGGCCGTCGGCGTGGTAGCATTTCACTGCGAGGCACGCAAAACAGCGCCGCTGGACGCCGGAGGCTGGAGTAGGCGGTCCCAGCAGTGCTAGGGGAAGAAGACGAGAGATTGAAGAAGAATGCCGACCGTTGGATGTAAATCCAACGCCTTGCTTAGGCTTCGACCTTTTTATTTTTATTGTTTGCGAAAGTGCTTAGGCTTTGACCTACTGGCCCACATGTCAGCCAATCCATTTGGTGGGCTGGATGAAACAATGATGTAGCATCTATGCATAACTTAGGTTGTGCATCGTTTTGAAAAAACAAACATAACTTAGGCTGCTGATGTTATAGACAAGCTAGGCTGGGAGGCTAGAGGCCGCTTGATGCCTGCTAGATCCAAAAAAAGTTGAAACATGTCGTGGGCTGCCCATGTTAAACAACAAAACCTAGGCCATGGACCTGGTGGGCCCGGGACTGTCAGCCTCTCGACGAATAGTTGTCTCCCGATTCCTCTTGTTTTGCTGACCATGTTGGGAACGACAGACGACGGTGCCACGGCGAGAGCACCAAGGAGGAGGACGACGTTGAGACCTTGGACCGAACAAACCGGAGCGGGGGAAGACACAGGTGGAGGAGAGTACAAGGGTTGACTTGTTCGGGTGCAGGGCGGGCCGGTGGAGCTGCCACCGCCGGACAATGTGTGGGAGTACAGGGTCACCGAGGCGTGCGCGGCAGCGCCACCAGCCGCTGTATAGGAAGAGGATGAAAGATTGAACAAAATAAATAAATACAAATGGATAGGTGGTTGGTCCCATATGTCTATGTACGAGACCTGCTGGGTCACCTGAGAAGGGGAATATGTTGGGAGGAAGGAGATTCAAAGCACTACAACCGAGTGAACTAGTTACATACATAAGCAAATAGCCACTGAAAAAGCAAACAGGTTAATGGGTTCTTAGAAGAAATATTTCGAACAAAACAGATAATTACGACACATAGGCTAATGCATGAAACACTCAGATGATAAAGGTGCTTAAATAGATAAAGTACAACATCTAGACCTTCCTGGCACACTTGATCATGACGCTGCGGCTGTCCGTGTACTCGTCGGTTACGGGAAACAGACACGCCCTCATGTCCAAGATCTGCATGTACATGTCGTAGCATGCGTATGCATCCTTGGCCGTGTAGGTTATGTAGGCTAGATTCAGAGGTACCTCCCACGTGTTCAGGTCATTGGTATCGTTGTTGTAAGTGCATCTAGTGCCCCTTAGTGATTTTGGTGTATTGAAGACTTATAGGTTAAGAGACTGATGCATTTGTGAGTATACACAGGTCTATAAGTCTATGAGGAGTTTGATATTTACAGAGGAAGTCGACCCCTAAAAATGACCGGCTTCGACTGAAGACTTTGGATTTCTAACACTTATGCAAAATTGATGACTTAGATGTGCAACACGCGAAGAAACATTTTTCTTCAATCAATGAAGACTAACACTCTAAGTGTGAAGAAATTAATGAAGAATTTGATTCTCAGAACCCTACGACAATTGTACACGGTGTCTGAAATCATCATTCTTACACGGTGGGTCACCCCACCACCAAAAGTTGAAAATCTTCAATTTGAGTTTTTCTTCATTTTTGAAATTCCCCAGTTGTTCAATTTCTTCAACTTTGCATTGTCTTCGCTCTTTCCGTTGTTATTCTTCATTGGCAATATATATATATATATATATGAGTTTATGTCCTCTACAACATTCACTTATTGCTATTTCTTCAAGTTGCTTTTTCTGCTAAGTGAATGTGATCGGACCCTTCCCCCTCTATGCTAAACTCAACCTAGTCTATTCACAAATTCTTTATGTGCGTTCTACTTGAAACTTGTTCAAAATCTTCACTATGTCCTTGTCAGCCGAAGAATTTGCGAACGAAACTTTAAAACTTATCTTATCTGAATTTTTGGCTTTTGCCGCTCAAACCGTTCCACATTCCACGATATATTATCCTATTCACCCACGATCTCGCAAGATCACCACCTCTCAGTACGTGGGTGACACATGTCACACAAATGAGAAGGGTCAGGGGCACGTTCGTCCAATTTCCTCGAGCGAGCAGTTTTTCACTTCGGCTATAAATACCCCCTCCCTTCCTCACTTCGTTTTTACTTCGCTCGACCTCGCTCCCTCGCTCAAGCTCTCAAAACCTAGCGCTGCCACTACTTCCATCGTCACCGGTGAGGAAGAGCTTCACTACCTCGACCTCGTCGCCGTCGTACTCGCGCCGGTTGCGGATTTCTTCACTCCGCCGCCGCCGTAGCTGTCTTCCTCTGCCGTTTTAGGGCGTGGAAGATCTGAACTGACGAACTTCTAAATCTACATCTCACAGTTCGTCGTGTTCTTCGTCAAGGGTAAATAAAAGTCATTTTTACCGCCCTTGTTGATTCTGATGTTTCTACATAATCTTCAAAAGGTGTTTATTCTTCAAATGTTCACACACTAAAACACCTCTCACAACATCTGTTCTTGAATTTTTCCCTAAGCAACATTTTTCTTCAAGATTCCTCAATTGTGTGGATTTTCAATCTGTACAACTCTGGAACCTAAGTCAATGAACGCTTAGTGAAATTCCTCAAGACTCATCTGGTCATATTCCTCAAACTTGATCTATTTGCAAAAACTTCTGAGAACGCATATGACCTCTCCAAATTCTTCGCAACTATATTCTGTTCACAGGTACACATGTCCGCTGCTGAATCTCTAGGTTCTCATCAACTTAACTCATTTGCACCGTTCCTCGAAGAAAAGTTGCACACCTCTTCAGAGAATTCTATTGTTCAAATTCCTCAGCTGAAGAAAATGGCTGACGACAAGAAACCTCAGAAGGGAGGAAAGAAATTGGAAGTCAACACAGCGTTTGAAATCCCTGAGGATATCTATGATGAATATTGCACTCCTGATGAGGCCAAACATGGCAAGGAGACCAAGAATGAGCGCAAAGTGCGCATCCAGAGGATAGAGAGGACATGGGCCAGAGAATGGAGGGAATATCGATATGTTACACCCAAGTACATGAAGAAATTCGCTGTACACCCTCCATGCCCAAGACCTCCATTGGCACCTGGCCAAGTTGCAGTTCCCTCTAGCATCAGAAGAGGTGAAGAATTTCCAAAAGAATGGGCTAAGCGTCAAGCTAAGCTCGCCAAAGTGGGAAAAGAAGCATTGAAGAAATTCAATGAAGATTCTGCTGCTGCTGCTGTTGAGGCCTCTGCAAGCAAGCCCAAGAAGGCCATGCCTAAGAAGCCCGCACACAAGCCCATGGCTTCTGCATCAAAGTCCTCACAGCCAAGCTCATCTGCAATGCCCTCACGGCCCAACTCCTCAGCAAAGCCCTCACATCAAATTCCTCAAGCTGCACCAGCTCCTCCAAAGTCCTCAACTCCTCCGTCCAAATCCCCAGCACCCGCGCATCTCGCCTCGTGCCAAAGGACAACAGGCATCTCCATTGCCTCAGGAGCCGCTGCAAGTTCTTCTGCTCCTCCGCATTCTTCAACTGGCCCCACTCTACTGAAGACTAAGGCCACTGCTGGACGAGGCTCTCGACCAAATCCTCATAAGAAGGAGGTCTCCTTCCATGTGCCTTCTGATGATGATGAAGCTGATGATGAGGAACTAGCTGGAATCATCAGAGACAGACATCAAAGGGCCGCTAGAGCCAAGGGTAGTGCCGTGCCACTTTTGTTGGATCCAAAGAAGATCCTGGATTTCATTGATCTATGGCACAAAGATCCAAACACTCCCTTGCCAGAATTGAATCTCACACCTGGCCAAAGTCATATGTTGTCGGCTTTCATAGCTGAAGAAAAATGGAAATTTGAGAAGGCCAGGCAGTTGAAGAAAGCACAGTACAAGAAGGAGCGCATTCTCAAGAAAACTATTGTGAAAATGACTACTGATGAACTCATTGCTGCTCAGACTGAGATCAAAAACCTCAGTGATGAATTTGAAGCATACCGTGCTGATTGGCTTGGAGCCAAGGTCAGATTTGTGAAGTTAGCTAAAAAAATCACTACCAATGTTGCAGCATCAAGGCAACAAGAAATTCCTCAGGCTGAGGCATCTACTCAGCCGACCGAAGAACATGCCAGCACCGCATGAAAATCCGGCTGCTGATGAAACTGCTAGCACCAGGGCTGATGACTGCATTCCAGCTACTGATGACTCTGCCAGGGCAACCACTAGTGTTGCGCCTGAAGAAACTGATAATGCTAGGGCAACTGCATCAGTTGTGCCTGAAGATATTGAATCAATATCCTCTGCTCCTCCCACACCTACACCTAGTACAATTCTTCCCTCTGCATCAGATATGAAGAAGACCAAGGCTGCGGAGCGTGCTGCTCTGAAGAAAAGGAAAGCATCAACTTCATCAGAATCTTCAGCTCCGAAGAAGATGAAGAAATTGACTAGCTCTTTTGAGAATCTGATTGATGCTGTTCCAGGCTCAAGCATGCCATCAAAGGAACTCGTTCCATTTGATGAAGAATATGTGATCCCAAGAGGATCCGATGAAGATATTCCTTCTGCTGCTTCTTCAGAGCAGTTGGATGAAGAAATTGAAGTGGATGCAATCCCTTCAACCCCAGTTGTCTCATCGCCCATGCCTCAGTTCACTGCTGAAGAGGCCGGCGTTAAAGAAATGAGTGAAGAAGATGAGGATGTGGACATTGGGTGCACAACACGAGTGATGAATGATGACTTTTGGGAAAGTCAGCACCCCAACTCACCTTTGTTCACACCTCTGCAGCAAATTCCTCAGTCCCCAGTGAATACTGAAGTTCAAATGGGCTCTGAAGAACCACACCCCACTCCGTCTATTCATGAAGAGATTCCAGCCACTAGTGCTGATGAAATTGCTGCTGAAGAATTGAAGACCCAGGCTGCCACTAAAAAAGAAACTGGAATTCGTCAGCCTGTGGTTCCTGGGATTGCGATTCCTGAGGTTGTGATGCAATTAACTGATACTCCTCAGCCCAAGCCAAAGGATCCTTTCTCAAAGAAGCAAAAATTCAAGGCTGATGACTTCTTCCACGAGCATGTATTCTTCACGGACTACAACCCATATGACTCTGCTCGTCTTAGAAGGAAGCATTTCTGGACTGCCAGCCAAGCCAACTTCTATTCTTCACTGCTTTTCAACAAAGACAAAGTCTTCGACCATGAGCATATTCCTCAGGTGGACATGGAATCACTGGCTTGCTTCACGCCAGTCCTTAGTGTTCTTCATGACGCTGGACTGCTCAACTTCTGCACTGATATTGTTGATTGGAATGAAGAGCTAATTCTTCAGTTCTATGCAACGCTGCACATCACAGGTGATGCTGCCGATGTGAACTCTTGAGTATTGGATTGGATGACAGAAAATACTCACTTCAAAGCACCGGCCTCTGAATTGCTTCATGCCCTGCCTGTCAGTCGTCCCCTTGAAGGAGATCGTTGCATATACCATGAACCTGAACTTACAGCTCACTACATGCAAGTGTTGATGAAGCCGCTGAAGCCCAGTCAAGCCCCAAGGACCAAATTCCTCGTGAAGGAATTGCTGTATGTGCCTCGGACTGTCTATCGCATTCTGACGAAGACTTTGAGTCCAATAAGAGGCCACGACTCGAATGATGAAGAAGTCGTTGGCATCATGAAGAATCTGCTATTCAATATCATGCATGGCATCCCTGTCAACTACCATGATTTCTTCATGAGGACTGTGGCAAATGTTGCACTCTCTCCGTTTGAGTTGAAGCCTTACGCTCCTTGGATTATAAGACTCCTCAGAACAAGGTCTTCACTCAACTACAAGGCTGACTTTCAAAATCATCTCAGCTACTTGCCCCCCATCGAAGTCCTCAAACGAACATTTTCCTCAACTGATGAAAAGGGCAAGGCCACTGCTGTTATTGATGAAGGCATTCGTCCATTGGATGGTCAGTTCCGCAAAGCTGCATCTTACTCCACCAATGATGACTCTGCCACTCATGTCTCTGCCGCCAATGCTTCAAAGCAAAATCCTTAAGGCATAGCTCCAAGGGTGATGACTGATCGTGAGCTTCTCCTCAGTCTTCACCAGAAGGTCGATCGCAACCACAAATGGGTTAAGCGCCAGTTTGGTTCTATTCTTCACAACATGACTAATACACACAATGCAGTGAAGAAAAACCACTACTACCTCCATGAAGTCTTCGGTCATACCTGGGCTGTTCTGTCACATCTCTATGGTGAAGAAGATCTGAAGCAAATGGGTCTCAAGTAGGACTTTGACTGGTCTCAGCCACCAGCGAAGAAATACAAGAAGGTCAAAGTTCCCTCCTTGGTGGCCAGCTCATATTCTTCATCCCGCGACACGGACGAGCATGAAGATTTGGACGACACTGCGGCAGGCCCTACTACAACAACCGACCCCAACAACGCTGGCGCTCCTCCATCAACATGATATTCTTCAGGGGCGTTAGTCCTCATTTTTCGATCCTTTTGGTCATTCGATGACAAAGGGGGAGAAAGTTGAGTTAGTCTTCAAGCGGGTCTACCTATATGGGCTTTTTTTTGCTAAGTTACAACTCTCGTTCTTTTGATGACTTTGCTGGATCGAGTTGTAAACTTAAAATCCGATGGTGGTCTGATACTTTTGATGTGTTCTTCTGCATGCTTATTCCTCATATATGTTAATGCACGCATGTTGAATTACATCAGCCAACATATTTCATCATGCATTTCAAATTCTTCATATTATATGTTAAATGCGTGTATGAATTACAAGATATAGGGGAAGATCTCCATGATTCTACTCTTCAAGTGTGCATTGCTTCAACAGCAAATTCCTCACTATGCACATCTTCAGGGGGAGTTCTTCTATATCTTGCAATCAAAGTCCTCAATATCAATATTTACACTTCATATGTTTACCCCCGTTGAAAACTTAACCTATATTGTCATCAATCACCAAAAAGGGGGAGATTGTAAGTGCATCTAGTGACCCTTAGTGATTTTGGTGTATTGAAGACTTATAGGTTAAGGGACTGATGGGTTTGTGAATGTACACAGGTCTATAAGTCTATGAGGAGTTTGATATTTACAGAGAAAGTCGACCCCTAAAAATGATTGTCTTCGACTGAAGACTTTGGATTTCTGAAGACTTTCTGAAGACTTTGAAAGTGAAGAAAATGGTGTGACCATGAAGACTTGGTATTCATGCGTGGAACATGAAGCGTGAAGACTTTTGTTTTCGTAGTTTCATTTTCTCTTTCTTGAGTCATAGGAAACACATTCAACTTGGTGCAGCCATGGGACTGAACGGCGAACTCAAAGGTGAACTCCTTGCCGAAGTCCATATCCAGCAGGCTCACCCCTCGGATCGCTATTGGAGTCTCTTCAAGTGAACGAGTGGGTAGGCGGCTTATACGTCTCCAACGTATCTATAATTTTTGCTTGTTCCATGCTGTTATATTATCAATCTTGGATGCTTTATAATCATTTTATATCAATTTTTTGGTACTAACCTATTGACATAGTGCCAAGTGCGAGTTGCTGTTTTCTGCATGTTTTTTACATCGCAGGAAATCAATATTAGATGGAGTCCAAACACAACGAAACTTTACGGAGATTTTTTGGGACCAAAAGGAACGTAATGGGCCTTGGCTGCGCCTGGGGAGTGCCCCGAGGGAGGAACAACCCACCATGGCGCGCCAGGAGGCCCAGGCGCGCCCTGGTGGGTTGTGCCCACCTCGGGTGCCCCCCGGACCGCCTCTTTGCTCTATAAATACCCCATTATTTCTAGAACCCTAGGGGAGTCAACGAAATATTCATCCAGCCACCGCAGAGTCCAGAACCACCAGATCCAATCTAGCCACCATGTCGGATGGGGTTCACCACCTCCATTGGTGCCTCTCCGATGATGCGTGAGTAGTTCTTTGTAGACCTTCGGGTCCGTAGTTAGTAGCTAGATGGCTTCATCTCTCTCTCTGAATTCTCAATACAATGGTCTCTTGGAGATCCATATGATGTAACTCTTTTGCGGTGTGTTTGTTGGGATCGATGAACTTTGAGTTTATGATCAGATCTATCTTTTTATATCCATGAAACTATTTGAGTTTCTTTGATCTCTTTTATGCATGATCTCTTATAGCCTCGTATTTCTTCTCAGATATTTGGGTTTTGTTTGGCCAACTTGATCTATTTATCTTGCAATGGGAAGATGTGCTTTGTAGTGGGTTCGATCTTACGGTGCTTGATCCCAGTGACAGAAAGGGAACCGACACATATGTATCGTTGCTACTAAGGATAAAACGATGGGGTCTATCTCTACATAGATAGATCTTGTCTACATCACGTCATCGTTCTTATTGCATTACTCCATTTTTCCATGACCTTAATACACTAGATGCATGCTGGATAGCGGTCGATGTGTGGAGTAATAGTAGTAGATGCAGGCAGGAGTCGGTCTACTAATCTTGGACGTGATGCCTATATAATGATCATTGCATGGATATCGTCATGAGTATTTGAAGTTTTGTCAATTGCCCAACAGTAATTTATTCACCCACCATTTGCTATTTTTCTCGAGAGAAGCCACTAGTGAAACCTACAGCCCCCGGGTCTCTTTCTCATATATTTGCCATTGCGATCTACTTTTTCCTTGCATTTATTTTCAGATCTATTAAACCAAAAATACAAAAATACCTTGCTGCAATTTATTATTATTTATTTTATTTGGCATTCGATCTATCAATCTACTACAAATTTATCTCACGTTCGTTTGCATACTTGAGGCGCCGTACCCCGGAAGGGATTGACAACCCCTTTAACACGTCGGGTTGCGAGGATTTGTTATCTATGTGCTGGGGCTGTTTACGTTGTGTTGCTTGGTTCTACTACTGGTTCGATAACCTTGGTTTCATATCTCAGGTTAATACCTACCGCCGCTGTGCTGCATCATCCCTTCCTCTTTGGGGAAATACCGACGTAGCTTCAAGCGACATCAAAAGGAATTTCTGGCGCCGTTGCCGGGGAGGATCTTCAACATATACCAGGTTCCTAATCACAAATCTCATCTCCTCACAATTTACATTATTTGCCATTTGCCTCTCATTTGCCTCTCCCCCACTTCACAAAAAATTGCCGTTTTATTCGCCCTCTTTTTCGTTCGCCTTTTTTTCTTTGATCTTTTGTTTGCTTGTGTTGCCATGTGCCTTCTATATGCTTGCATCTTCGCTTGCTAAAAATCTATTGATATGGATCCCCATCCACTTGCTAATCTTTTTAAAAGATCCAATCATGATGAACCAATTTCTAGTGAGTTGAGTGCACTAGATTATCTTTATGAAGTTTTGCTTGAGAATCATGAATCTGAAAATTGTGATGAAGAAATTTATGAAGTGATTCATGATAGCTCCTTGAATGAAAAGCATGATTGCAATAATTTTACTATAAATTTCATTAATGTCAATTGTGCTAATAATATGCAAAATCCCAAGCTTGGGGATGCTTGTTTTGTCTTGTCCGCTACTTATTGCAATGATCATGATTGGGGTGATAATGTTTCTTATGATCTTGAAAATTTATTTAAGCCTCATGATGAATATGTTTGCGACAATATTGAAAGTGGGTTTGGAAGAGTGTCAAATTTAGCTAAAAATAATCCCACATATTTGGAGAGTGTTTAATCTTATGAATTTTTTTATGAAAGTGGGTTTGGAGATGTCATGACTTTATTTGATGATAATCCCACTATATTGGAAGAGTGTCAACTTTGCATGCATGTAGATCATGAAGAGAATATTTTATGTGATAGTTATATTGTTGAATTTGATTATGATCGTACATGTAATTATTATGAGAGAGGAAAATATGGTTGTAGAAATCTTCATGTTACTAAATTACCTCTTGTTATATTGAGATCGTCAATGTTTTATTCCTTTTCTTTGCATATGTTAGATGTTTCTTGTCTTGATAATTTGTTTGCTTATAAAATTCCTATGCATAGGAAGTATGTTAGACTTAAATGTGTTTGACATATGTTTCATGATGCTTTGTTTGCGTTTCAATTCTTATCTTTCGTGTGAGCATCGTTGAAATCTTATGCCTAGCTAGGCGCATAAAATGGTACCGCTTGTTGGGAGGCAACCCAATGAATAAAATTTATTTTTGCCTTTTGCTTTCTATTCTTGAGTGTTAACACAATTATGCTACTGTTATGATTGTGTTTTTTGCTTTTTAATTAGTGTTTGTGCCAAGGAAAGCCTTTAGGATCTTCTTGGGTGATAGTTGTTTGATCTTGCTGAAAAAATAGAAACTTTTGCGCTCACGAAAAAAATTCTCATTTTTTTACCAGAGAGCGATAAAATACCCATTCCTTTTGCAGTACATCATTATACAAATTGCTCAGGTCGTCCTAATTTTTCAGAATTTTTGGAGTTCCAGAAGTTTTCAAAATAGTCAGATTGCTACAGACTATTCTGTTTTGACAAATTTTGTTTTCTTTGCGTTGTGTGCTTATTTTGATGGCTCTATGGTTTTCTTTGATGAGTTTTTGCCAAAGAAAAGTTGGAATACAGTAGATATAATGCAAAAACAAAATATGAATTGGTTTGGTACAATACTTATAGTAGTGATTTACTTTCTTACACTAACGGATCTCACGAAGGTTTTGTTGAGTTTTGTGTGATTGAAGTTTTCAAGTTTTGGGTTATCTTACGATGGATGAAGGAATAAAGGGTAGAAGAGCCTAAGCTTGGGGATGCCCCGGCATCCCAAGCTATTATCCAAAAATGAGCAACCAACTAAGCTTGGGGATGCCCCGGCATCCCAAGAAATGCTCTCTTGCTTCACTTAGATTTATTTGAGAGTTAGTAAAATTTTCAAGAAATTCTCTCTTGCTTCACTTAAACTAATTTGGGAGAGCATAAAATTATGTCATGACTTGTTAGAATTGCTCTCTATGCTTTACTTAAATTTTTATGAGCAATGGACTTGCTCTAGTGCTTCACTTATATCTTTTTGAGCACGATGTGCTTTAGTATTTTTGAAGAAATGCTCTCTTGCTTCACTTAGATTTATTTGAGAGTTAGTAAAATTTTCAAGAAATTCCCAAGCTATTATCCAAAAAATGAGCAACCAACTAAGCTTGGGGACGCCCCCGAGTGGCATCCCCTCTTTCTTCTAATGACCATCGGTATTTTACTCGAAGCTATATTTTTATTCATCACATGATATGTGTTTTGCTTGGAGCGTCTTGTATGATATGAGTATTTTCTTGTTTTATTTTGTGTTTTAAGTATTGATCCCTTGCTGGACACACCTATTTGGGAGAGCCAAAATTATGTCATGACTTGTTAGAATTGCTCTCTATGCTTTACTTAAATTTTTATGAGCAATGGACTTGCTCTAGTGCTTCACTTATATCTTTTTGAGCACGATGTGCTTTAGTATTTTTGAAGAAATGCTCTCTTGCTTCACTTAGATTTATTTGAGAGTTAGTAAAATTTTCAAGAAATTATCTCTTGCTTCACTTAAATTAATTTGAGAGAAAGAAATAAATTTTATGCTCATGATCTTCACTTATATTTGTTTGAGCTTATGAAAAGCAACACATGAAAATTAGTCCCAAAGTGATAGATATCCAAGAAGGATATAATAAAAACTTTCATGAAGATCATTGGACAAAATAAACTTGATTCTTAGTAATAGTTTTGAGATATGATGATGTGATATGTGAGTTATGTTGATGAGTAATTATGCTTTAGTAAGAATATTGGTGTTAAGGTTTGTGATTCCCTATGCAAGCATGAAAGTCAATAATTATGCAATGAAATTATATCCTACTTGTGGTGCATTATTTATGCTTAATGCTTGCTTATGAGATTATCCGTTTCTTGGTTGGTCGCTTCTCAATCTTTTGCTAGCCTTCATTTTGCACTAAGTATGATCTCTACTTGTGCATCCAAAAACCTTTAAACCAGTTTTGCCACATGAGTCCACTATATCTACCTATACGCGGTATTCTTTTGCCGTTCTAAGCAAATTTGCATGTGCCATCTCTAATTTTCAAAATAAGCTTCTCTTTTGTGTGTTTGTTTCGCTCGCGGAGCGGTGAGGGGTGGCTAATATTTTCCATGCTAGATGTGTTATTCTCAAGATGAGTGTTTATTCACTTGTCATTGCACGAGAGCAAGGCAAAGGTATTAGGGATGCCCAATCCCGAAATGAAAAAAATGAATTTACTTTATGTTGTCAAATAATAAATTCCTTGGAAAGTGTTGGTATGGAGGGCAACCGTGGATACGGCTAGCCATGGAAAGTGAAAGTATGGTGGAAAAAGGAATAATTTTTTTTTCTGTTTGGGAACCGCCTATGATATATCTAGCATGGAAAGTGTTGGGAACTCTAAGTCGTTTTCGTTGGTGGGATGGATACACCTCCCAAAATGTTTTTATCTCTAAGTTTTTCGCTTTGAGCTATGGCACCTCTACAAATCCCTACTTCCCTCTGCGAAGGGCCTTTCTTTTACTTTATGCAATTTTTATTTTTGAATTTGAGTATCCATCTTCTCTTACAAAAGCACCAACTAGGAGGCAATATGATCGTACTTAAGTAGTGGGTGTAACTAATATGCGAGTGTGTTTCATGAATGGATCAATGGTTGAGCATGATGGGCTAGGGATAACTTATTTTAGCGTTGGTATTTTGAAAGACACGGTTGCTTGTTGATATGCTTGAGTATTTAAATTATCATGTCAAAACTAGACTATTGCTTTGAACAATATAAAAGTCCAAATGTCCATGCTATAAAGAAAAGAAATATGATATGACATGTTAGGCATCATTCCACATCAAAAATTCTGTTTTTATCACTTCCCTACTCGAGGACGAGTAGGAGTTAAGCTTGGGGATGCTGATACGTCTCCAACGTATCTATAATTTTTGCTTCTTCCATGCTGTTATATTATCAATCTTGGATGTTTTATAATCATTTTATAGTCATTTATATCATTTTTTGGTACTAACCTATTGACATAGTGCCAAGTGCCAGTTGTTGTTTTCTGCATGTTTTTTACATCGCAGGAAATCAATATTAGACGGAGTCTAAACGCAACGAAACTTTATGGAGATTTTTTGGACCAAAAGGAACGTAATGGACCTTGGCTGCGCCTGGGGGGTGCCCCGAGGGAGGCACAACCCACCATGGCGCCCCAGGAGGCCCAGGCGCGCCCTGGTGGGTTATGCCCACCTCGAGTGCCCCCCGGACCGCCTCTTTGCTCTATAAATACCCCAATATTTCCAGAACCCTAGGGGAGTCGACGAAATATTCATCCAGCCGCCGCAGAGTCCAGAACCACCAGATCCAATCTAGACACCATCTCGGATGGGGTTCACCACCTCCATTGGTGCCTCTCCGATGATGCGTGAGTAGTTCTTTGTAGACCTTCGGGTCCGTAGTTAGTGGCTAGATGGCTTCATCTCTCTCTCTCTGAATTCTCAATACAATGGTCTCTTGGAGATCCATATGATGTAACTCTTTTGCGGTGTGTTTGTTGGGATCGATGAACTTTGAGTTTATGATTAGATCTATCTTTTTATATCCATGAAACTATTTGTCTTGTAATGGGAAGAGGTGCTTTGTAGTGGGTTCGATCTTACGGTGCTTGATCCCAGTGACAGAAAGGGAACCGACACGTATGTATCGTAGCTACTAAGGATAAAATGATGGGGTCTATCTCTACATAGATAGATCTTGTCTACATCATGTCATCGTTCTTATTGCATTACTCCATTTTCCATGAACTTAATACACTAGATGCATGCTGGATAGCGGTCGATGTGTGGAGTAATAGTAGTAGATCCAGGCAGGAGTCGGTCTAGTAATCTTGGACGTGATGCCTATATAATGATCATTGCCTGGATATCGTCATGAGTATTTGAAGATTTGTCAATCGGCCAACAGTAATTTGTTCACCCACCGTTTGCTATTTTTCTCGAGAGAAGCCACTAGTGAAACCTACGGCCCCCGGGTCTCTTTCTCATATATTTGCCTTTGCGATCTACTTTTTCCTTGTATTTATTTTCAGATCTATTAAACCAAAAATACAAAAATACCTTGCTGCAATTTATTCTTATTTATTTTATTTGGCATTCGATCTATCAATCTACTACAAATTTATCTCACTTCCGTTGGCCTACTTGAGGCGCCGTACCCCGGAAGGGATTGACAACCCCTTTAACACGTCGGGTTGCGAGGATTTGTTATCTGTGTGCAGGGGCTGTTTATGTTGTGTTGCTTGGTTCTCCTACTGGTTCGATAACCTTTGTTTCATATCTGAGGGGAATACCTACCGCCGCTGTGCTGCATCATCCCTCCCTCTTTGGGGAAATACCGACGTAGCTTCAAGCGACATTAGCGGCGGCAGCATTTTGTTTTTCAGGTCTTGGGGAACTGGATTCAACAGTAAACTAAGTCTGTATAGGCGACAACAGTTAGTACCCCTCCCTCTCCCGCTACACGCCCGACAGAACATGCACCCTCGGTGCATTCAAATGCCTCCATTAAGAAACCTATTCCGGCCACACGTCAGTTCACGAGCGGGTCTGTGTTGGTACTATAATAACAAGTGTTAGTGGTCACTTTACTTAAATTTAATTAGCTTTAATAGAAATTTATTCTTAAAACAAGCAATGCATTGGCTCGTTCTACCAGTGCCATAGGATCAACATGCACAATTAGAATTATTATTCTCAGGACGCACACGATCATCACATTTGTCGCACTTTCACAGAGATAATACTACCAAGTTTGAACTGTTTGTTATGGTTGCTGTCCTCTGCATCATCATGCCGTGTTTCCCAGTTGCAAGATTCAGAACCAACAAATAAGATTCAAATAATAAGTACAACAAAGATGCCTACACATCTCATTGATTCCCAGCTTGCAAGATTCAGAACCAACAAATAAGATTCAAATAATAAGTACAACAAAGATGCCTACACATATCACTGATTCCCAACTTGCAAGATTCAGAACCAACCCATTAGAGCCTTTTGATAAAGTGAATATCGGGATTAAATCCATCTTGGCTAGCGGTGTCATACAACCCAAGAACTTGGCGAATGCTCTTGACCATCACAACATCTGTAGTTGAGTATTCCTGTTTGCATATCACAGATAATAAAGAGCATGATTACTATAATAGTGGCACTAGTGGAAGTCAACCTGCAGCTCCACTCGATGATTCAATTCATGCCACTTTTTCTGTAGTTCACCTGAAATGAAGCAAAGATTGCATCATTCAGCTAGCAAGAAGTACTTGCTCTCGTGAGTTGGCAGGTTCTTCTTTAGTAGTTCCACAAAAATTGAGCAACATTAAGGTTGGTTGTCCTGCTCATGTAAGGTGCAACTATAATTTGCTTATCCTTTTGTGCAGTTCCACTAAAATAAAGTGCCATTGTGATGACAGTGACGACTCATTTTGAAAAGGCTAATATAATGTTGCATGAGATTACCAGCAGAATTTGACGGAGATTTTGGAAACCCCAATCACCATTTTGTGCAGTTCCACCAAAATTGGGAGATGTTGCCCACGTGACATTTTAGTTGAACTGCACAAGACACTCATTCCAAAAAAATTGTTTTCTGCAGTTCACCAAAAGGTCACAATAGCAACAAGGTGAAATGGATATCCTATCTGCACAAAAAGATAGAAAGTAAACAGTTGCTGGTCAATAAGAAGATACGAAACATACACGAAATGAAAAGAAGCATCTTAATTATGTTCATGGCAATCACGCAATGATAGTAGAAATTTTAAAATGTCAGCAATGCTTCATGTTACCGGAAGCATTACGATCAAGAAGGACATTCGTCAAATATGGGATTACTTTAAGGGTTTTTTATTTCTGTGCCCCTGGTTCCTTAGCTCTACTCATTCATCCCCACTCTGTTAACCTTTGCTCACTTTTCCCCACTCCCTTGCCCGAAACCCTCAAAACAGATTACAACGGACGTTGTTGTCGGGTCAATGCCTTTGACCGTTAACTCTGATGAGTAGTGCCGCGTAGGGCTGAGTACACCTTTGGCCATTAACCATATAGTTGTTTCGTCTGCTGACCATATTCGTATACGTGGGCGCATGCAACTGACCGCGGTCGTGGGGTAGCACATGTCCATGGGACATGCCCGAAACGTCCTATCGTATAAAGAGGGGCAACCACCTCCATCGCCCCTACCATTTTCCCCCAAATCCCCTCCCTGTCGCATCGTCTTCCTCTCCCCCACCGGCGTCATCTCGCTCTCCTCCACTGCCTCGACCGCACCGTCTCGCTCTCCCCCATCGCATCCTCTTCCTCAATTTCATCGCCTCCATCTGCCCGAAGATGGCCGAAGCCCGTGGCGACGCCGGTGCAGCGGCCGAAGATGTGGTCGAGCTGTAGCGCGTGATGACCGCGGATGTCGGCGGCGTCCACGGTGGTGCGAGGAAACTCGCAATCGTTGCGGATCTGGAGAAGGAGGTGGCGGGCTCCGCCTCAGCGCTGCAGAAGGTACGGCGTCGAGCGGCGCAGTCAATCTCGATACCCCCGATGCGCAGCCTGGCGAGGAGAAGGAGGTATTTGCACCTGCTTTGGTTTAGGATATTAGCTTGTAGAGTTAGTTGGGTTGGTTAAATTGTGGATTCATACGGTAGTTCAGATGGTAGAGTAGTTAGTTTGACGGATGGGCCGGGGTTTTCTGTATTGGGAGGATGGGGGTTTTTGTACTAGGGTTTGTTGGATAAATTCGTTCCAAAAATGCTAGATAGATCTGTTTATTAGATGTGCTTCAATGCTACACAGATGTATGCTTATTAGATTTTTTTTAATGCTCACAGATTGGGGTTTTTAATGCTACAGACATGTATGCTTATCAGATTGGGTCCCTATTAGATTTGTTTCTGAATGCTACTAAGATTGGGGTTTTGAATGTCATATGCCCAAATGGAATCCATTGGTTAAGAAGTTATTTGATTCATTAGTATATAAATTTGTCCACAATATGTAGTTATATTAGCTCTGTTGTTCAATGTGTGTGCATGACCAATGATCAATGTGTTATTTGAATGTCATATTGGGGTTCTAAATTTTCAATTGGCTACTAGTGATGGATGTAATTGTATATTCAGGAGGATGATGGTTGGGGGGGGGGAGAGGAAGCTGGCTACTAGTGATGGATGTATTTGAATGTCATATGAACTTATGTGGCTGTTTATGGTGTGAACTTAATCTATGGTGATGCTAGTAATGTATTATTCTATCTATATTTGTCTGTCCTTATACTTGCTTGTGGTGTATGGTTAGTTCTGTTTAGATGTTGTGAACTATGATTTTAGGTGCTGCAATGATCACACATGTTGTTTCAGTGTTGCTTCACTGATCAGACATGTTGTTTCATTGTTGCTTCACTGATCACTTCAGTGTTGCTTCACTGATCACACATGTTGTTTCAGTGTTGCTTCACTAATCACACATGTTATTGGTCTCATGTTTATTAATCACATCAAATGCATGCTTTTCCCCACCACATGTTTCATTATACGATGTTTTGAACTGACATTCAACAGGACAGTATAAATTCAAGAAAATGCAAAAAAAAACCTTGGCAAACTATCTATGTTTGTGTAGGAGATCATGTGTGCAAAATTTGAGGTGATTTAGAGGAGGTCAAAGAAATTTTAATTTGAGAAATGTGCTCCAAATGAGCTCCCAGGCTAGGGTAAACAACCCATTTGTAATCAAGTTTTTTTGGACCTACTCTAAATGAGCCCAATGTTTTTTATTAACACCTATTCAATCTATATAGTGTAGATTCGAAGTCTCACTATTTTTTGAATTAATCTTCATATTTTTAAATTTTGTTTTGAAAAATATGCTTTAATATAAAAACTATTAAAAAACACGTTTAAAATATGAAAAATGGAAAACTAAGTTCAGATCCTTCTTATTCACTTTGAAATAAAGCTTTGGTGATTTTTTTTGATTTTTTTTAAATTTTTCAAAAACAGAAGGTAACCCTACCTCATCTCCTTGAACTCTATGAAATCTTGTAGGTGATAGCTCATATGTGTGAAGGTTTTCTCATGAAAATGACCATAGACCAAGTTTATGATTTTTGGTTGGTAACATGTCACATAAGAGAACATTGTGCGCATGTTTCATTTTTTTGATTTTTTAAAAATTAATGGTGCTCATTTGACCTCGATCATGCCAGCTAGGGTTTGTTTTTCTTCATAAAAATGACCATAGACCAAGTTTAGTATTTTTCCTCATTAGTGTGTCTTATAAAACGACGAACGACAAAGGTTTCATATTTTTTCAATTTTTTTAAATTAGTTATGCTCAGTTAAAGCTTTCGTAACCCCATTGACCAGCTCAAAACCCCTCTAAAACCCGCGGGGTTTCGCCTAACCCTAGCTCCGAAAGTCAGCCGTCCGATCATACCCTGGCGCCAAGCGACAACTCTCAGATGTGGTCTTCTAGAAGGAATTCGGTGGGCAGGTTGCGTGCAGGCTCCGGGCCGTTGGATCACAAGGACGGCTCCGCATCGTTGGATCATGGGGCGATCCGCGAGAGGCGATCCTGTTGGTTGTGCTCGGCTGCTCGCCAACCACTGACTCCGTGAAAAAAAGAGTTGTTATTGGGCCCAAAAGGAAACCAACCTCTAGTTGGGCTGTCGAATTGCGTCGTTTTTTTGTGAACGTGCTGGCTCTGTTTTTTGTGAACGTGTTGGCTCTGTTTTTTTTGCATTGTTTGAAATTACACAACAATTGACATTGCATAGAAAATTTAGTTATTTTTGTTCTATACAAATGCAAAATGACCAAATTTATAAGGGCTAAATTTATTTTTATCATGCAAAATGGCCACAAACTATTAAAAAATGGGTCATTTTGCATTTGTATGATGTCCACATGCCCTCTATCTTTTTTATCATGCAAAATGACCAAATTTATAAGGGCAAAATTTATTTTTATCATGCAAAATGGACACAAGCCCTTCAAAAATTGTCTCTTTTTGTTCATATAATATATATGACCACGGATTCCCACACGTGCAATTAGCTTCTTTTTCTTCTTCTTTTCAAACCACCGTTTACCACGCGTGTACACTCCCGATGCTGCGGTGGGTTTGAAAATGGGCTACTAACTTCACATTTGACCCCGTTATTGCCACGACCAAATAACAAGTAGCACTACGGCTATTTAAGCCACCCTCTGCCTCTACCATCTCCCACCCTCTGCCTCTGCCATCCCTCATCCATCTGCCCTTCTTGCTCTTCGACCCCTTCTCCTTCTTCTGCACATCCCTCAGCCATGTAGTACACCAGACCAACCTACCGCTTCCCACCCACCGTGTCGGAGAGGCTCTACCCTACCGGCGTGTACGTTGACCGCACACTACGTCTGTGGGCGATATCAAGGCTGAGGACCGCAAGGAACTTCACCGAGTTCTTCCTTGCGTCTGGCTACCACCACCTCCCGAGGGGATCTCCAATGATGTTGTGCGTCGAGGAGGTCATCCAAAACCGGGTGGTGGTTGCTCTCCTTGCCCACTTCACCAACACATTCGACGCCTTCTACCTCCTCGGCCGGGGTGTTTTGGTGTGGCTCCGAGTTCATCGCTTTCACCACCCACAACAGGTTCACGGAGTACACCAACATCTTCCCCACCACAACGCACATGCACACTCTTTCATACCCCATCGACAACGCCCCGGAGGAGCAGTGAAAAGGGCGCCAGGAGGAGGAGCGAGGTGGAGAAGGCGACGGCTAGGGTTCTAAACCCTCTATCTTTTTTTAGTCTATGTTATGTTAAGTTGTAATTGAACTATGTTGGAGTTGCTATGGGCTTGTTGGCCCTTTTCTTAAGTTCTATTATTAAGTTTTCTATCTATTCTATTATTAAGTTCTTCCTAGTTTGAACTATGTGATCGTGCTATGGGCTTGTTGGCCCTATCTACATATTGGGACTACATATTTGTTGATTGTTTTCTTAGAGAGCTCTGCTTGTTAGTAGGGTTCCCTTGTTAGTAACCACCTAGCATTACTACAGGATGCTGCTAACGCAACACTACGATCAGAGACCCTTCGACGAAACTGTGTGCGATGCAATAATTGCAAACGATGGTGTAAAAAAACGTCAAAAAGGTGCAAAACGTTTGCGATGGAGGATGCATCAAACACGGTTCAAATTTTAGTTGCGTGTGCGATGCAAGGCATACGGTTCAGTTCAATTAACCATTTTCGATGAGGAGGAACAAAGGAAACAGTCAGCCAGATGAAGGTGTGTGCGATGTACAACATACGGTTCACTCGGATGAACTGTTTTTGATTAGGCAACACAAAAGAAACGGTCAGCCAGATCAAGGTGTGTGCGATGTACATCATATAGTTCACTCAGATGAACTGTTTGTGATTAGGCAACACAAAAGAAACGGTCAGCCAGATCAAGGTGTGTGCAATATATGACATGCGGTTCACTCGGATGAACTGTTTGCGTTGAGACAAGAGAACAGAAACGGTTCAATATAACAAATACCATAAATATTGCAAGGTTTAAATTCAAAGATTACAACGCCCAAATTCAAACATTGCAAACATTGTCATTTCTGAAAAGGGATCAGCCGCTGACAAGTCATGTATGGGTTTGACACAATGACTTCCAATTGGTTTGCCATATGCTCTTCCAATACGAAGTTTAGCTTTTTTGGAGCCTCTTCCATTCTGCAGTACCTGCCAGCTCTGATCAACATACCATTCATCTTTCCTAATTAAATGCCTGTTCATCCTTAGTACCCTCAGTACCTTTGCTCTAGCAAGAAAGAACCTGGCGAGTGTAATCTCCGGTAAGGTCCCTCGGTAGGAGTTCAAAGTAATATTTGAGAGATGCAGATCCAGGCATTCGATGTGATTGTCATTATAAACATTATCCACCTCCGGGCCTATTATTATCTGCAAAAGAAGAGAACGTGTTAGTGCCTACATGCAGTTTTGAACACTGCTACACGCCCATTTGGTTTGCAGGATTTGTAAAATGCACCAACGTGTCATCTTCGATCTGACATGATTAACATGGGCGTTTGATTACAATCTAGAAACATGTAGCCTTCTTCACAAGAGGTTGGATTGGATGAAAAATTCCCTAAGAAAACTAGTACAGATGAATCCAAAGGAGAAATGCTTATGGACAATTGTAACCATATGAATGAAGCAACCAATATGGGGTGGGGGGTGTATGTCCTAAAATCCTCCAAAATTCCTTCAGAAATCGTAGTACATTGTCATTGTAAACTTGGGAAAAGGTGCAAAAAATTGAACTCCCTTATGGTTAACATTTAACAGGAAAGGAACATCACCTCGATATACAGCTTCTTCAGGCATGGAAAGCATCTCAGGCAACTGACAACTTGGTCCAGGTTGGGGCCGACAGATTCTAGTGCCAAGACCTTCACTGTGCCCAGACTCTGGGTGAAGCTTTGCTGGATGACAGACGAACATACATCTTCAAAACTAGAAATAACCTTGATATCAAGAAGGAGAGGTATAAGGCAACTGTTGTACCTGAAAGTTGTAGTATTTGACAGACGAGTAGCCCACCACTGTCAATTTCAGCGCAGAAATGACATTGATTCTTGTTGGACCTTGTTGATCAACTACAAGTAATCTCTCAAGTGAAGGTGTGTCCTCAATGACCATATTGTGGTCCACCTTTTGTGACCTCTCGTTGCAGCACAAGCAACACACATAAATAGTCCGGAGAGTCCTGGAGGTGATGTGCAAGGTACTCGACCAATTCATCGGCTGAAGACGAAGGAACTCGAGTGCAGTACAGCCGCGGAGCAGGCGCTCCATGTCATCCTGTGGCATGCAGACGGCGACGAGCTCGAGGTGCTTCAGTCATGGTAGAAAAAGAGCGGGTGCGTCATTAAAGGGGGGATGGCAGTACATGAACTTGGCGAGGCGCAGCGTGGGCGTGAAGCAGAGCGCAGACATTGCCAGCAAGTGCATATGCCCATAAAAACTGAGCTTCTCGAACTGATCTATGGCGGGGGATCGGAACCACTCGTCAAGCTTGGCTCAGTCCTTGCCATTGGAATGGAACTTGCCCGTGATAAGGCCTTTGATTGGGCCATGGTGACTGCCGAGGATCTGGGAGAACGCATCCAATCTTTAGCGATAGCCATGGCAGTGCTCGTGGGCGTCGAGGAGGTCCACAGGGGTGAGGAGCCATAGGGGGCGCCACCGCCGCGAAAGGGCGGCCGTCCTCGCCCGATATTTGATTGGGAGGAGGGATATGATGACTATCAACATATCATCGGGGAGGTTGTTGATGAAGTCTAGGCCTGCTGGAGTCGCTTGCGGTTCTTTCTCGACCCGCCTCTGCTTGTTAGCAGCCTCATTCTCCACCTTGTCGGTGGCGACGAAAACCTCTGTCTCCATATTCATGCCGTGCTCCAGTGCTTCAGCAGCCCCGGCGTCGCCACTCACTCCGATTGTGCGCTTCGGTGGCATCCTCATACACTGACGACTTTGAGGACTCAGAGCGGCGTTGAGGATGCGGGCGGAGAGAGAGGATTGTGTGTGTGGCGAGGATGGGGGGTGCGCCGCTCGGTGGCGCCATTAATACAGACCAGTGGGAGCGAGGCGGGCGGCGGTCCAAGGCTGTCTCGCTTCCTAGTGAGAATGACTGCTTAATCTCTATGAATGAAATCTATGCTTAATTACTGAATTTTAGTTGCAAAACATAGATAGTGCTATTGATTTTTAGCTACATATTTTGACAAATTGCAATGTCTCTTGGCTTAGCGCCGAAGTCTGGCTTTAATTTGCATACCATAATCTGAACCGTTTGCGTTGAAGAGATGAACAGATCCTGCGTTGAACAGCTTGCATGCTTCACAGTGAGCCTGCGCACCGGACTGCGCTCGCACGCCTCCCATTCAGTCAAGCAGCTGTCCGCACGGCACCTCCTATAGCCATTAAAACCAAGACACATGGGGTCACATGAATGGTTAACAGAACACACACGGTTTGAATTATACAAACGTTTGAGATATTAAAGTGGCAACTATTTTTTCAAAATGCCTTTGTTGGCTGTTATTCGAGTGTGCCTTCTCTCAAAATGGACACAAAAATACCACAACATGTCGGGTGCAATTCCATGATAGCATGCCAAGTTTCATGAATTTCAGACGAGTTTTGGATTTACTAGAATTTAAAAGCCAGGTTTCTCAATGTTTTACCGGCAATCAACAGTCCCCTGGTGTTTGAAATTCATTCCCATTTTTGGCATGGGACCTAAGAATGCACCCAAGGACAAAAATTTGATTTTTCAACCAATTTATATGCACTGGAGCATGTGCATGTATTTCAAATTTGAATTATGCACATAAATGCCTAGAAAACCCAGTTAATGTATAAAAATGTCCAAATGAACCCCCAAAAATTCCAAAACTTAACACAACACTCATGTTGTTCTATGTTGTCACTAGAATTTTTTTGAAAGCAATAAGAGGCAACTGATATTGTTTCGTCCCCAAAGGTGGCACGTTCCGTATCGAAACCATGAGGCTTATTGTGAGAAGCTCTAGTTTGTGAGAAGGTTATACCCAAACCTGCCCCAAATGGGACAAATTTTTTACCACGGCAAGTCGGGTGCCATTCCACGATAGCATGCCAAGTTTCATGAATTTCTCAGACGAGTTTTGGATTTACTAGAATTTAAAAGCTAGGTATCTCAACGTTTGGCCAGCAATCAACACTCCCCTGGTGTTTGAAATTCATTCCCATTTCTTGCATCGGACCTAAGCATGCACCCAAGGACACAGATTTGATTTTTCAACCAATTTATATGCACTGGAGCATGTGCATGTAATTCAAATTTGAATTATGCACATAAAATGCCTAGAAAACCCAGTTAATGTATAAAAATGCCCAAACGAACCCTGAAAAATTCCAAAACTTAACACAACACTCCTGTTGTTCTATGTTGGCATAAGAATTTTTTTGAAAGCAATAAGAGGCAACGGATATCGTTTCGTCCCCAAAGGTGGCACGTTCAGTACCGAAACCATCAGGCTTGTTGTGAGAAGCTTTGGTTTGTGAGAAGCTTATACCCAAACCTGCCCCAAATGGGACAAATTTTTTACCACGGCATGTTGGGTGCCATTCCATGATAGCATGCCAAGTTTCATGCATTTCAGACGAGTTGTGGATTTACTAGGATTTAAAAACCAGGTATCTCAATGTTTTGCCAGCAATCAACAGTCCCCTGGTGTTTGAAATTCATTCCCATTTCTTGCATGGGACCTAAGCATGCACCAAGGACACATAATTTTTCAACCAATTTATATGCACTGGAGCATGTGCATGTATTTCAAATTTGAATTATGCACATAAAATGCCTAGAAAACCCAGTTAATGTATAAAGATGCCCAAACGAACCCCGAAAAATTCCAGAACTCCACACAACACTCCTGTTGTTCTATGTTGGCACTAGAAATTTTTTGAAATCAATAAGAGGCAACGGAAATCGTTTCGTCCCCAAAGGTGGCACGTTCCGTACCAAAACCATCAGGCTTGTTGTGAGAAGCTCTGGTTTGTGAGAAGCTTATACCCAAACCTGCCCCAAATGGGACAATTTTTTTACCACGGCATGTTGATGCCGCTCCATGATACCATGCCAAGTTTCATGAATTTCAGATGAGTTCTGGATTTACTTGAATTTAAAAACCAGGTATCTCAACGTTTTGCCAGCAATCAACAGTGCCCTGGTGTTTGAAATTCATTCCCATTTCTTGCTTGGGACCTAAGCATGCACCCAAGGACACAGATTTGACTTTTCAACCAATTTATATGCACTAGAGCATGTGCATGTATTTCAAATTTGAATTATGCACATAAAATGCCTAAAATGTATAAAAATGACCAAACGAACCACGAAAAATTCCAAAACATAACACAACACTCATGTTGTTCTATGTTGACACTAGAATTTTTTTGATAGAAATAAGAGGCAACAGATATCGTTTCATCCCCAAAGGTGGGACGTTCCGTACCGAAAACATTAGGCTTGTTGTGAGAAGCTCTGGTTTGTGAGAAGCTTATACCCAAACCTGTCCCAAATGGGACAAATTTTTTACCACGGCATGTTGATGCCGCTCCATGATACCATGCCAAGTTTCATGAATTTCAGGCGAGTTCTGGATTTACTAGAATTTAAAAATAGGTATCTCAACGTTTTGCCGGCAATCAACAGTGCCCTGGTGTTTGAAATTCATTCCCATTTCTTGCATGGGTCCTAAGCATGCACCCAAGGACACATATTTGACTTTTCAACCAATTTATATGCACCGGAGCATGTGCATGTAGTTTAATTTTGAATTGTGCACCCGAAATGGCTAGAAAACCAGTTTAATGTATAAAATGTCCAAATGAACCCTAAATAATTCCAATTCTTTTACGACACACATATAGTTGCATGTTCACTGTAGATAAAAGGTCTAGCAATTCAAACACCGTCCATTGCCGCTGTGACCCCATTATGTAATTCAAATCAAGATCAAAAATCAAATAGATCCCACACAGTTTATTATCACCAACCATGTGAGATGTAGTACAAAATATTTTGGAGCACCGTCGGTGTATAGTACGCCTATGGCTTACGCGAGAAGGTGCGTCGGCTACAGTCGACAACCGGCGTGTCAAGCACACTAGCTCGCTCCCCAAATACTCCCGCCTCTGCATCCCTCGCAATCTCGAAAATATTACTTCCTCGTAATCTCGAAAATATCTACCGCCTGGAAGGTTTTAATGTTTGATAGCACATGATTAGTATGTGCGGACCGTGTGCAATGTCTGTTACTCCCGCTCTGCTTCAGTCCCTTGATTCAAATTTTCAGTAGCCTTGGCATTTTACTCCCGCCTCTGCATCCCTCGCAATCTCAAAAATATCTGCTCGCCCTTGATCCAAATTTTCAGTAGCCCCGCCTTGTTACTCCTGCCTAGTAAAATTTTCAGTTGCCGCAGTATTTCCTCAAACACCACCTTGCCCCCCGCCCCCTCCACACACACCACACACTCCCCAAAACCTCCGCTCACACAGACACACACAACCCTCGAAACCATTGGTAGGTCACCGCCATCGCCGGCGCCTCCATCTCAACCTCTGCCTGTGTGCCGGGGAGCTCGAGAAACCAATGGCCAAAAAGAGGTTTATCGCGGCCTTTTCGCCCGACGCCAACGAGGTGGCCGCCGAGGTGTCCCCGTCGTCCTCCGCGGGCTCGATCCGCCGTCACCGGTCCCCCGATCCGCCCACCGCCGCGCCCCTACGCCGGTTCGAGGACTTCCCCGTCCTCCCTCGGACCCGGCAGCCGACGAGGTCCTACCTCGTCGTCCGACAGCGGCGGTGGGGGATGTGGATCACCGAGATTACAAATCGGGAGACCCACACCCGCCGGTGGCTCGGTACCTTCCACACGGCCGAGCTCGCGGCCATGGAGGACGACCGCTGGCAGGTCCGCTACCATGACGCGACGGATAGGCTCAATTTCCCCTTCGGCACACGTCCGGTTGACCTCGTTCCGCCAGAGCCAGGGGCGGTGAGCTCGTCTATGGCGCGTGACGACCGCGAGGCATGGGAGCGCCTCGAGGCCGAGGCCGCCGACGAGGCCTACATGCAAGAGCTCCGCCGGCAGCACCCGGAGCTCGTGGAGGCGGAGCGGGCGATCTTTGCCGGCACGGATGGCGGTGAGGTTATTGGGCTCTCCTCCGATGACGAGGTCGAAGGCGACGAGGACGGCGGCACGAAGGGCGGCGAGGTTATCGCGCTCTCCTCCGATGATGAGGTCGAAGGCGGCGGCGACGGCAGTGTGGAGGGCGTCGAGGTTGGCCCCGAGGACGAGGAGATCGACGTCGATGAGTGGAGGAGTGCGTTCCCCAACGACCCGACAACGGTACCGGCCCGGACCCGGCTTGCGGCACACCGTACATGACGAGGAAGGATTGGCTAGACCTCTACTCCGACCGAAAGTAGTTTAGCTTAGTTACAATTTATGTTTTATGTTCAGTTATGCAAAAATATCTATGTTTATGTTTGAATGCATGCTACTTTCGGTTGAACCTGTTTTGAACTTGATCAAATTGAAGTTTACAACCTTAAGTTTAGGGAATCGACTAGAAAAGGCCAAAAATTGCTGGAGTATATATATATCCACTAAGGGTTTTTGTCCTTTAACTTTTTAAGGATCGGCTATAGATGGCCTTATGACTTGTTTATTTCAGTTATTCACAATGTGATGCTCTATATGTGCAACTATTTGTCGTGCAGTTCAATTTCATCAATAACAGTTTCAACAATACCACTATGAATTACGATATTTGGTTGCTGTTAAGAATATTGCAGTTAACATGCCTTTTCGTTTTTTAACAATAACTAGTGTACTGTAGACCTACACAATACCAGTCTGGATGACTATTTGCTTGTTTTTAAATGTTATGCCTGATGCAGTTAATACACCTTTCCACTTTTTGTTTTGCTTAACTAGCGTGCTTAAGCCTGCACACTGAAGCTATCATTTGTAGATTATGTTGTCTACCATGGATATATTTGGTTGATGTTTAGCCTGTTGTGCTTAACATGCCTTTATATGTACTCATGCAGGACAATATTGAGAACATTGTTGTTTTCCATCGAGGTTAGTTTCATCGCATTGCTTATATGTACTCACTGTTCAGGATATCGATAGCTGGTACCATATAGCCTGGGGCTGATAAGGGATTAATCGTCGAATCGGACATTTCACTGAATATATCTGTAACCCATTTATCAGTAGGTTAACTAGGGCCATATTTAATATATCCGAGGCTACATAGCAACATGCATTGTACTGAATGACTAAATATGCAATCCCAGGCTACATAGCAACAAGGAAGAGTGTTACCTTAATGTTCTAATGATGTCTAGATATACATTTAATAAAATCTTATATAATGGGATGGAGGGAGTGTTATACTACATCATTTTTCAATTGTTGTTTAGCTTCTAATATTAACTTGGTGCTTTTAGGTACATATATCATTGCCAAAGATCCACACTTCGACCCTTTCTGCGTATGGGGCAATGAGATATTCATGAACCAACATCAAGTAAGGAAACTGATAAAGATTGTTATTAAAATGGGTCAAAATATGTCAATCGAACTATTTGTTTACACTTTATGCAAGACAACAGTGAACTGCAGGATGGTAAGTAAGAACCATGTAGCCTTCTTTTTACTGCCCGTAATGAGTTGTGTTAGATGACAATGTCTGAATCTTTTTTCTTTTGCAGTGGATCATGAAGCAGTTTACTCAAGATTACCTCTCAAACTACATGATTGGCGGCCGACCATCACAAGGGGTTGGACTAGAGTCCTGCATGCCTTCTGCATCCGGGAGAGCACAATAGGGCCATTCCGCTTCACCTTGTTCGGCAACCGGAATGTCTGTCTGTAATAGTACAAGTATAGAACCCTGGTTCATCATTCTTTATTTGGTGCTTATGTAATTCTTAAACATATGTACATGTGAATTGAATAATGGATTGGTTAACCTGATGGATATGAATAAAGCTATAGCCTACTTTTAAGTTTAAATTAGGTACAATTTTAAATAGAAGCAATTAAATTAGGGCGAAATTATGGTGTGCAGGTCATTATGGCACACACAGTGGGTAAAACACAAACGTTTGTGATATACACCATAATCCGAGACGGTTCATAGAGAGAAAACATGTGCAAGCATGCACACAGTTGCCGTTTGTAAAGCGTGTGTGATGTCAGACACTATCACATACGGTGCGGAAAACTAAATGTGTGTGATTGTCTACCTATCATACACAGTTTATAATCATGAACTGTTTGTGATGTGCCAGGCATCGTAAAATCCCGTGCCTGGAATCTTCCTGGAAAGCTCCCGTGCCTGGAATCTGCCTGGTTTTAGGTAAAACCACAAAACTCCGTCTACGATGGCAATGCGAGCACAAACAAGTAGCAAGGATGAAGCGTTTGGGGTATTCGAGATATCGGAAATGGTTATATAGGGACAATTGTATGCATCAAGGCTCCCTATCCCCGACGGTTTCTGGGCCGTGTGGGAAGGACCCCCTATCTCCGTCACTCACTAGGCGATGGTTCCAAATGCCGTCGCGGGAAGGGGTTAAAAACCGTTTGTATAGCACCGACGCGCACTAGTGTAGTGCATGCAAGCAAGCTTTGTTACTAGGGATGAATGAGTAGAGCTAAGCAAGGGAGTGGCTCTTTATTTACAGAAGCCACAAATATGTAGCCACCTAGCTAGAAGAGAGGAACCAGCGGCAGTGACCGTCACTGCATCCGTGGCGGCTGGCGTGCAAGAAAGCTACTTGGTCAGTGCATCATGGCGGACGCATCCACGCATGCAGGCTCAGTCGGCGCATGCAGGCTCGGTCGGCGCATCGTGGCATCGTGGCATCTGCGCATGCAGGCTCGATCGACGCATGAGGCATGCTTTGCTGGGTGCATGCATAGCAGGCTTCTATCCTGGTGACGCGCGCAGACGTTTAATGCAAGGGACGGCCCAACGAAACCACGGCCCAACGGTCGAACACCACCACCACCCGACGTGGCCCCACTTGTCAGGTCGAACGGACGACACAGTCCAGGGTGGCCCCACTAGTCAGAGTTAACGGTCAAGCCTTTGACCCGACGACAACGTCCGTAGTGACCAGTTATGAGGGTTTCTGGCAAGGGTGTGGGGAAAATTGAGCAAAAGTTAAGAGCACAGGGATGAATGAGTAGAGCTAAGGAACCAGGGGCACAGATGTAAAAATCCCTTACTTTAATGGTGGCATTGCTTGTTTACCAGATACAGTAAATCAACAACACCTAAAGAGTTGGTTTAAGGGCATGGGACCGTGGGTACACTAGGACACTCAGTAGCGTAAAGAAGCAACTTACTTATCATACTGGGGAAAATAGCAGGAGTACCATTTGTAACACAGTTTAATTGCATCATATCACTGGAGGCATTAGATTAACAATAACACTGGTTAGACATGTCCTTAAGGTAACAGTGTGACCGCTTCATTTTACATGCGCCCTTACATTAACAACAACAAAAAGTTGGTATAAGGACATGCGACAGTGGACGCATCAGCAAATGTACCTACAAGGAGGCTTAAAGTGGTGATGCCGAGTTTGTTCATGCTCTGTGAGGGCAGCAAATCTAATCTCAGAGACCTTTTACTATGTGAGGGCAGCAAATCTAATCCTGGAGACCTTTTACTATGTGAGGGCAGCAAATCTAATCATGGGCATACTCTGTTGACTTGTCCACCAGCCGCCACTTTCTATCCTCTTTTCAACCAATAAAGATCTGTTCCTTATCCAGTTTGTACTGCGTTTTCCCATTATTTCCCTTTTCAACCAAGAGCGGTTGGGTATCCTGTCTCTACTACTTTCCCCCTGTTATTTCCTCTTTGAATTAAGTCCTAGATTCATGCTACAAGTTTCCCCCCTTTCTTTGTTGTTTGAACCAAGTCCTAGATTCAAATGCATGAAGTAGCTTTACCTCTAATAATACTAAAAATTTAGGTGGCTTTGGAAGAGCTGATGGAAGTAAAAAAATATGCACATGCAGACACGTGGGGAGCTGGGGCAGTAGAGCAAGGCCGCTTTTGAAGAACTTATACCCGAGGGTCGTCAGGATGTCGGCGGCGGCAGGTCGGATCTGCGCACAATACGGCAGGGAGGAAGAAGGGTCGGAGGACCTCCCGAGCCGGCGTTGTGTCAGAGAGAATAGCACGTGCAGAGGATCGGGCTCCGCCGGCAGCTGTGGGTTTCCTCCCTCGCCGGTGATGACCGCGTGAACGATGCACCTAGTCCTCTACACACACAGGCCGAAGGGATCCGGCCGGATCTGTGACCAGCGGTGAGCAAAGAGAAAATGTCGCTGCCGCTGTCTTGTTTAGATCTAGAGAGGATGAGAGAATGAAGAGAGCAACCCTAGTAAAGCAAGCGCTCAGGCCCCTGCCTACATATATAGTGGAGTGATTATCTTTTTCTCTCCACAACAAGCGTTTCAGTTTGTGTACGTGGCATTAAAGAAAAGAAACTCTCTATTTAACGTGACTAACTGTACGAATCCTACTTACTAGTAGGTATTGTTCACTTGTGCTCCCCGGCCCTCCATTCATTGAACAACCCCACAGGTGAATAAACATACAATACTAGTATTTATATAGAACGAACAAGCTCAAACTATTTTCGCGTAGTTAAAAACTGAGGGCGGGGCTTTTCCCGGGCAGTACGTGTTGAGGATATAGACCTTAGAGTCACCCGCCAGAAGGGGCCGGGTTACTCATAATGGTCATCGCTAGAAGCCCGGCGCCAAGCTTGAAGACGGTGGGCCAAAGATGGGCTTTAGACCCGGATATGGTTTAAGGCCCGTAGTTACAATCATTATCATGGTAGAACTTGTAGTGTAAGGCAAGAATAGTTGAGAGTCCGAGCCGGACACTCTTATGAGCCGGCCGGGACTCTGAGAGCTGCTGGGCGTCAGCCTCCCTATATAAAGGGACGACCCGGCAGCGGTTTAGGGACAAGTAAGATCTCGTCGAGAGCCAGGCATAGCAATTAAGCTCCCTGGTCCTCGAAACCCTAATCAATACCACCTCAACTGGACGCAGGCTTTTACCTTCACCGCAAGGGGCCGAACCAGTATAACCCTTGTGTTCCTTGTCCCATTAACCCCTTCAAGCTTCCTAGCGGCGATGGCTCCACGACTAAGTCCTAGCTTGAGGACATCTGCCGTGACAATTCCACGACAGTTGGCGCCCACCGTGGGGCCAGCGCACGGTGGATTTGAGTTCTTGAAGGGCAGCTTCGAAGGGCTCAAGGGATACGCTGTGGGCCGGATGACCAAGAGTCGTCGCGGCAAGCTCTACATCGACGATGCAAACTGGGGCCCCGACGCCGGCTCAATTGAGTACGGGTACCGGGTCCCCTTCGGCGGAATTCATGTTTTCATTGGCAAGATTGGTGAGCCGGGCCCTGAGCCGGATCTCTGCGCCGATCTCATCGAGACGGCTCAGCGTGCACGACCCGCCCGGGCCCGGCCTGCCTTAAGGCATGCTTTTGTGGGATGCATCTATGGAGGGCCCTCTGATCGATCTGGATCTGGTGATGAGACGGCCGGCGGCTCTGACGGCGAGTCGTCCACCGATGAGTCAAACTCGTTGTATCAACTTCAAGATGGCAGGCTCTTGGGTTGTTCCGATGGTGACAGTATTCCGGACCCGTTTGAGCCGCCAAGTCAGGTCGGAGTCTTTATGGCCGGTGCACAGCCTGTTCAGAACCCTGCTGCTGGAGCGGGAAACCCGGTGCCCTCGCCGGCTCAAGTGCTAATGGATCTCACGGACAAGATGACGGCCCTGTTAACCGCCACGGTTGACCCGGCGGATCAAGCTCAGCATGATGCAGAGGTGGCACAGTTAAAGTTGGATCTAGTGAAAGCTAAGGAGGATCTGGCAGCAGAAGGGATCAAGATGGCTGCGGAAAGGGCGGCTCTCGACGCCCAAACCCAGTTGATTCAAGCGCAATCCTTCCGGCTCACGATGGATCAAAACGCGTCCAATGAGGTCCTAAGAAGGAGGCATCAAAAGGCCCAATCTAGACTCCCTCCGGTTTACGATCCGCGAAACCTCTTCAACACGCCAGGTGCAGGGTCTAGTAACCCGCCAGGGGTCATAGTGCCCGGGTCTGGGACCCCTATTTAGCCACAAGTGATGGGGCCTCCCCAGATGCCCCCTGCCCCGCCTCAGTACGTGCCAATACCACCGGGTCATTATGCCAACCCGCTGGAGAACATGGTCGCCGCGGCAGCACGACTGGTGGCTCTCCCAATTGACGGCGACTCTCCGACGGCTATTGAAACCCGCCGGGTCAGGGAACTCCTTCAGACGGCACTGGCGCAGCAAGAGGCGTACTCCTACAGCCGGGACAGGATCCACTCGACCCCTCGTCCAGGCCGGAGCCCGAGTTACAGCAGACACATGGTCTTAGCGACCGGCTCAAGTAACGTCCGATGGCATGATCCGCCCCCTGGCCATGGCCCGGCTCATAACGGAGCCTTTCACGCAGCAGGCCGAGACAGAGCGCGGCAAGAGGCGGAACAGGTGCCTCAGTTGACGGCTTACCAGACTCCCCCGGCTTATCCGACGACTTCCGTCGACGTGGGTATCCCTACCAGGACTGGGGGTGTCCCTTGTTTAGTGCCAGCTATCCGCAATGAACGTCTACCAAGGACTTCAAAGGCCCTAGGAAGGTGCCTAATTACACGGCAGACTTACAACCCGCAGCCTGGATCGAGAGTTATGAGATGGCTATGGAACTGCTGGAGGTCAGTGAAGCGGCCATGGCTAAGTACTTCACCATGATGTTAGATGGGACTGCCCGCACTTGGTTGAAAGGGCTACCACAGAATTCCATTAGGTCTTGGGCTGAGCTGAAGGCCCGGTTCATCCAAAACTTCAAGGATACCTGTAGGCAGTCTATGTCAATTGTGGATTTGACTAACTGCAAGCAGCAGGAGGGTGAGTCTACGACACATTGGGTTCGCCGGGTTAAGGAGATAATACATTCCTCGGATAAGATGGATGCCGGCTCTGCAGTCTTAATGTTGGAGCAGAATTGTCGTTTTGTGCCCCTGAAGATGAAACTCGGGCGGCTTAAGCGCGACTGCAATGATATGGGTACACTGATGGCGGCTCTTGTCAAGTACGCCGATTCTGATGGTACCAAGGACCCCGCTTCAGATGATGAAAGGACAGGGAAGGGAAAGAAGAACGGCAATGGCAAGGGTCCTCAGCATAACCCGGGAAACCAAGGAGGAGGCAAGCGCAAGGCCGATGGCAGCCTAGAGTTTGTAGCCAACGCCAGCTCACAAGGTAATAACCAGCGACGCAAGGGGAGGCCCCCTCCCCGAGGCGGCGGGTCAGGCCCGACGCTGGAGCAACTGTTGAATGAGCCTTATCCAAGGCATGGCTCTAGAGAGAAGCCAGCAACTCATCTATGGAAGGACTGTGCAATCATGAAGGCCTTTAAGAATTACAATGGCCCGGGCGGCGGCTCAGGCGCCGGCGGCTTTCATGGCCAGGGCGGCGCCTCAAATTCTAACCCTCAGAACGGTCAAGGGGGCTTTAATCAGCAGTCTGGCCAGGGTCATCAACAGCAGCAGGGAGGTTATCAGACCAATCCAAAGCAGCTTAGCGGTGGACAGTATCATGTGTTTACCACCAGTCTGTGTAAGCGAGATCAGAAGCTTCATAAGAGGGCTGTGAATGCTGTTGAGCCGGCAGTTCCACGCTACTTGCGGTGGTCTGAGCAGCCTATTGTGTGGAGTAGGGGGGATCACCCTCCCCGGGTGGATAATCCGGGTCACTTGGCCCTGGTGGTGGCTCCTCAGGTGGGAGTATATAAGTTCACTAAGGTACTCATGGATGGAGGCAGCAGCATCAACATCCTCTATTATGAGACATTTCGTCGTATGGGGTTGATTGATAAGAATCTCAGCCAATCAAACACTATTTTCCATGGTGTGATACTTGGTAAGTCGGCGTACCTAGTCGGCAAGATCGAGTTGGAAGTGGCCTTTGGAGATGAGCACAATTACAGGGTGGAAAAATTGACCTTTGAGGTGGTCAAGATAAGAAGTCCGTACCATGCCATATTTGGGCAGCCGGCTTAAGCCAAGTTCATGGCACGGCCGTGTTACGTATATTTACAGCTCAAGATGCCGGGTCATAATGGGACCATTACGGTTCACGGCAGCCGGAAGGTGGCCTTGGAGTGTGAGGAAGGCGATGCAGCTTATGCAGAATCTGTTTGTGCAACAGAGGAGTTGAAGTTTTACAAAGACAATGTTGACCCAACAGATATGACCTCTCTGAAAAAGCCGACTACGGAAAATGAGCCGGCGATGAAATTTAAGTCGGCTGATGAAACTAAGCTTGTTGATTTTGTTCCAGGAGATTCATCTCAGCAGTTTAGCATCAGTGCCAATCTGGATCCAAAATAGGAAAGCGCGCTCATCGAGTTCATCCGTGATAATAGGGACATCTTTGCATGGAAGCCGTCTGACATGCCGGGTGTACCTAGAGAACTCGCTGAGCACACTCTCAATGTTGATCCGAAATTTAAGCCGGTCAGGCAGTTCCTTCGGCGGTTTAATGAAGAGAGGCGGAAAGCTATTGGCGAAGAGGTGGCCCGGCTCTTGGTGGCTGGGTTTATTGTTGAAGTTTTTCACCCAGAATGGTTAGCTAACCTGGTGCTCGTACTCAAGAAGAACGGCACTTGGCGGATGTGTGTGGACTACACGGACTTAAACAAAGCGTGTCCGGCTGATCCTTTTGCCCTTCCCCATATTGATCAAATTATTGATGCTACGGTAGGTTGTGCGCGCTTAAGTTTCTTGGATGCTTACTCCGGATATCATCAGATTAAAATGGCAGTTAAGGACCAGGAGAAGACGACATTCATCACTCCCTTTGGAGCTTTCTGCTATGTGTCTATGCCCTTTGGACTCAAGTGTGCACAGGCGACTTATCAGCGCTGTGTGCAGAACTGTCTTCATAACCAGATTGGGCGCAATGTTCATGCTTATGTGGACGATATTGTGGTTAAGTCCATAAAGGAGGAAACCCTGATAGATGATTTAAGGGAAACCTTTGATAATCTCCGGGTTTACAAGATGATGCTTAACCCGGCCAAGTGCGTTCTTGGTGTTCCTGCAGGCAAACTCTTGGGTTTTTTGGTTTCTGACAGAGGTATTGAAGCTAACCCGGAGAAGATCAAGGCCATCACCTCCCTGGCTAAGCCGGCGTGTATAAATGACGTTCAGCGCTTGGCGGGTCGCATCGCTGCTTTAAGCCGGTTTATAAGCCGTCTGGGTGAGAAGGCCATGCCATTATATCAGTTGATGAAGAAAACGAATAACTTTGTCTGGAATGATGCAGCTAATACCGCTTTTGAGGATTTGAAGAAGCAGCTGGCAGAGCCCCCAGTCCTTGCTGCTCCAGTTGACAAGGAGCCTTTATTACTGTATGTGGCTGCTAATACACGAGCCGTCAGTGTGGCCGTGGTGGTGGAGCGCAAGGAAGAAGGTAAGGAGCATTTGGTTCAGCGGCCGGTTTATTATGTCAGCGAAGTGCTCATTGAGTCCAAGCAGCGGTATCCGCATTGGCAGAAGCTTGTTTACGGTGTGTTCATGGCGAGCCGGAAACTTAAGCATTATTTCCAGGGTCATCCCATCACTGTGGTCAGTTCTGCCCCTCTTGGTGATATCATTCAAAACAGAGAGGCCACAGGGAGAGTGGCTAAGTGGGCTATAGAGCTTGGACCTCATGGTCTGAAATACGTGCCACGCACTGCTGTTAAGTCTCAGGCCTTGGTGGATTTCATCAATGATTGGACAGAGTCACAAGTGCCCGAGCAAAAGCCGGATAACACATACTGGACTATACACTTTGATGGGTCCAGGCAGTTGGAGGGATCGTGGGCTGGAGTCGTGTTGGCTTCCCCTAAAGGTGACAAGTTCCATTATGTGCTACAGTTGATGTTTCCTTGCACTAACAACGCGGCTGAGTACGAGGCCTTGCTCCATGGTCTTCGGATGGCTAAAGAGATGAGCTTGAGCCGGGTAAGGTACTTCGGCGACTCAGACTTGGTGGCTCAACAAGTATCAGGAAAGTGGGATTCCAAGGACCCTCTCATGGCGGCTTGTCGCCGCGAAGTTGATGCCATTGCAGGGCACTTTCAGGGTTACCAAGTGGAACACATCGATCGCAGGAAGAACGAGGCGGCTGATGCGTTAAGCCGGCTGGGCTCTCAGCGAAAACCGGTGCCGCCTAATACTTTCCTAGACGTCCTGTATAGCCCCTCTGTTAAATTGCCTACAGAGGAAGACTTGGCTGTCCCAGACCCGGAGGCACGACTGGTGGCGGCTCTCCACATCATACCGGACTGGACAGTACCTTATCTGGCTTACATGACCCGGGGAGAGTTGCCTGAGGATGAAACTTTGGCCAGACAAATAACCCGGCGGGATAAGTCAATGATTGTTATCAATGGCGAGTTGCATCACCGTAGTGTTACGGGAGCGTTTCAGCGTTGTGTTTCCCCTGAGGAAGGTCAAGAGATCTTGCGTGAGATCCATGAAGGGGATTGTGGTCATCACGCCGGCTCAAAGTCTCTTGTGGCCAAGGCTTTTCGTCATGGTTTTTATTGGCTGACGGCTCATGCTGATGCAGAGGACTTGGTCAGTAAATGTGATGGTTGCCAAAGGTTCTCGCGATGGGCTCATGTGCCGGCTCAAGAGCTGAGGATGATCCCAATTACTTGGCCCTTTGCGGTCTGGGGGCTTGATATGGTTGGGCCTTTTAAAAGGTCCAAGGATAAGAAGACCCACCTCTTGGTGGCAGTTGACAAATTTACCAAGTGGGTTGAAGCGGAGCCAGTTAGCAAGTGTGATGCAGCCACGGCGGTTCAGTTTATGAAAAAGGTGATCTTTCGCTTTGGTTTTCCACACAGTATTATAACTGACAATGGCACCAATTTATCCAAAGGCGCCATGGAGGAGTTTTGTCAACGAGAACATATCGGACTTGATGTTTCCTCAGTGGCTCATCCTCAATCCAATGGTCAAGCTGAGAGAGCTAATCAGGAGATTCTAAAGGGCATCAAGCCCCGGCTTTTGGTCCCTTTGCAACGGACGCCGGGTTGTTGGGTGGAGGAGTTGCCCTCCGTGTTATGGAGCATCAACACTACTCCTAACAGGTCTACAGGTTTCACGCCTTTCTTCATGGTTTATGGAGCAGAAGCAATCCTCCCCAGTGACATCCGTCATGAATCACCTCGAGTGGCGGCTTATGTTGAGGCGGACAATGAACAGGCGCGCCAAGATGCTCTTGACTTGTTGGACGAACAGCGTGATGTGGCCGCAGCTCGCTCAGCGATTTACCAACAAGACCTGTGCCGTTATCATAGTCGCCGGGTTAAACCCGGGTCTTCCAGGAAGGCGATCTGGTGCTCCGGCTCATCCAAGATCAAACAGATGCGCACAAGCTATCCCTGCCTTGGGAAGGGCCCTTTGTGGTCAGCAAAAATTTGCACAACGGGTCATATTACCTCATTGACATTCGGGAGCACAAAGATTCACGTAAGTCGGAGGAAGAGACCCGTCGGCCGTGGAACATAGCTCAGCTTCGGCCCTACTACACTTGAGCCACCGGCTCTCATAATGTACATATTTCTCTAAGCCATGTATATATTATGATAAGCAATAAAGCAGGACCTCTGTCCTTTTTTCTCCTCCAAATGTGCACGTGTTGTTTTCATTGCAAGATTACATGATAACTTGAAGGAGAACCCGGCTTATGATCGCGTTCGAATCTAGCCGTATGCAATAAGGTCACTTGGGGCCTTCCTGTTCAAACATAGGTCGTATTCGAACCAAAGAGAACATAGCTGTCGATACCCATTTGATTGGCAAAGTGCCGAGCTCATTGGGAAGTTTTCTTTGATCATATTTGAATCTTAGTTTAACCCCTTTGGGAACCGACGTGGATCGTATTCGAATCAACGTCGTTAAACAATTCTTAAAGTCATTTGGGGGCTTCCTGTTCAAACATGGGTCGTATTCGAACCAAAGAGAACATAGCTGTCGGTACCCTCTTGATTGGCATCGCCACACCCACTGGGGGCTATATGATCGTATTCGAATCCTAGCGTAACCCCTTTGGGCCGGCTCTCTGGTCGTATTCGAACCGCAAGCCCCTAAGTTCTTCTGCTTTATAGCAAGTTTCTTCTGGTTATTTCAAAGTGTGTACGGCCGGGTCTCAAACACAACTGGCGTTAACTTTGATTTACAAGTGTGTTGCCGGCTTAACTTTGATTTACAGTGCTAGTCGAATACAACTGGCGTTATTAAGACTGGTAAACCAGAATTGAGGTATCAAATTCATAGCCCGGGTTATCTAAGCCGGCAGTGTGCTTGCAGGCTGGTAAGTGTGTTGTTATGATTATATCAAGGACATCATCGAGGGCCAGTCTTTGGTGAATCATATTCCGGGTTATAGGCATAAGACTATGATTCTTCATGCGGTAAGCCGCCTCGGGACTTGTGATTTGTCTTTTCTTGCAGGATAGTTGAAGACAATTATTTAAACTGAAGGAACATGACTGATCAACTGTAACCCGGAGACATATAAGGAAGCAACTTTCATAAGGATTCAGCATTCAATACGTGCGCGATGGCATGGCCCAGTTAAAGTATTGATCCTACTCCATTACAAGACTCATCGAGTCCAAAAGGGTGGAGCATTGTTTTATAAGCCGCCTGCAGAGTTAAGACGCTTGCTGGGTTGAAGTCTTTGGCTCGTCCCTCTCTTCTCCTCCAGCTGTTCCCAACGCCTGGAAAGTCGACGACTTCCAGTCGATGCCGCTCAGAGCTTCGAATTGAGCCTCCTCGTCAATTAACCCCGCCGGGTCAATCTCCGGGGCGAAGGTGTGCTGACGAGCCGGCGGAATTAAGCTGAGGGCTTCATAGCGCGGGGTCGGGATCCTCTGATTTTCCGCATTGTAACCCGGCTGGTACTTGGTCAGATCTGTGTCGTTTCCAATGAGGGTGGCCACCGGGCGCACGATCTTCACGCATGCGGCAAAGTCCCTTTGGTCGAAGGCTGTGCCGTCTTCCTTCAAACTTGGGTAGCCGAGGGCGATGTCCGCCGGGTCTAACTCTGGAAGGAACGCCTTGGCCCGGATCAGCGCGGCGATCGCTCCGGCTCTTGCAGAGGCCCGTCGCAGCTCTTGGATACGTTGAGGCAAAACGGCGAGCCGGCGAAGAACTTCCGCCAGGTGAGTCGGCACCTCGTTGGATAGGGCCACCACAGCCAAGGCACGCTGTGACCCGGTGTAGAGTTGCTCCACCAGGGTGTACACGGCCTTCAGCTTGGTTACCACACTCTGGTTGAGGTTGGCACTTCTGGGACCTGTTTAACAGAATAAGATAAGCCGCCGACAAGGGTGAGTTATGAGATATAAAGACCCCAAATTGATGAAAGCCGGTGAAATGACTTACCGAAGATTGCGGCAACCATCTGGGACACTTGGCGCTTTAAGCCGGAGAGTTCGGCGGTCTTCTCTGAGAGAGCCTTCTCCGCCTGTTCGGCCCGGTTCACCAGAGCAGCCTTCTCTTCGGCCCAGGCTCTCCGTTCCGCGTCGAAGTCCGTCTTCAGCTTCTCCTGCGCAGCAATACTGGACACAAATTTAGCATTTGCTTTCCGGGTCTCAGTTTCTTGCGTCTTCAGCCGGGTCTTGAGATCAGAGATGTCAGCCTCAAACTTCTTGCCACCAGCCTGCATAAATTTCCGGGTTATAGCATGAACAGTTATTATACAAATTTAAAGTCCCAAGCGTTTTCCAAGCAAAGACACTTGGCACTTGGGGGCTAATGCATATTGAACGTTTCTATCTACAAATTGCCAGTTCAATTGGCTAAGCCGGAACTTAAGTCTACAACATATTCAGTCATAAGTCGTCGACTTGGGGGCTAGCATGGTAAAGGTAACTATGCAGTAAGTAAGAAGACAGAAGAATAATACCTCAGACTTCTGCTGAATCTGGTTCACCATCGCGATCTCCGCATCCTGGCTCTTGTGCACTTGGCTGATGTAGCCGGAGACGAGCTCTCCGATGCTCAGGTTGGCGTAGTCAGTGAGGTCCAGATTAACCCGGCGGGGCTGTAGCAGCTCCCCCTTGGCGGAACACTTGGCCAGCGCAGTAGGTCTCCCCGGCTCAACAAATTCCGTCCGGGTGATTACCACATCCGGGTCATCTGCTGGTTGAGCCGAGCTGGAGGCCTCCGGGTTAACAGAAGCTTCTGCTATGGGCTTATTGGTTGGAGCAGCGGCCTCAGGAGCAGAGGCAGCTGGCGGTTCTTGACCTGCTACCTCCGGCTCAGGCAAATCCGGCTCTTCGACCGGCTTGGTCTTCTTTGCCCTCTTGGTGAGCTTGGCCTGGGCACTGAAAAGATAGAAAGGTTAAACACAATAGTGTGAGTAAGGACAAAGTACAACATGAGATGATTATCATTACCCGGGCACGGTCTTGAAAGCCGGCAGGCTTACCTGCATAGAGTCGTCAGAAGAGGGGGAAGTTTCCTGATAATTTGAGTCAGAAGAGTTGAGCGGTTGACGTGTAACACCTGCCAAAGGATGAAAAGGGTACAATTTTGAGATCACCTCGGTCCGGTGTTTCCTCGATGCGTCAGGTAACCCGGAGGAGAGGTCGGTGTTTTTGTCGGTCCGGGTGTGCCGCCGGCTTTCATGAACCTGTCGCTTCAAAATAAATTGAGGGTCTTGATAAGCTAAAGGATGTGAAAAGCTTACTTTCCGGGTTACCCTTCGGACTTTTAGCCTTGGCAAGGGCTCCGAGTCGGAGGAAAGTGACATTACCTCTTCAACCACCGGGTTACTTGCGCCGGTGTCATCCTGGTGATGAATAGTATGGATAAGGTGGACAGAAATAAATAGCAGATATAGCAAGAGCTTACAGGTTCAGGGGTTACCTCTGACTCGGAGCTGTCGCTTAATTGCATCAGCTCTGAAGCAGTTGGCCTACTTCCCTTCTTACGAGGAGCGGCTTTCTTGGCGGCTTTCTTCGCCTTTCTGGCCTTCTTGGCCGCTTCATGGTCATATTTGACCCGCCAGAACTTGTCATCAGCCTAAAAAATACAATGATGACTTCTTAAAACGATTCAGATGAAAGTTATATACAGAAGAAGATAAGATGTTCAGATCAGCGGCTTACCGCTGGGGCTGGGTTGGTCTTGCAGAAGGGGGCTAACCGGTCCTCCCGCAGTCTGCCAGGCTCTCGTTCAAGAGAGCCTTGGTCATATCCTCTGCAACATCTTCAGGAAGATCATTGCGGCTGTGTCTCTGGGGGTCATCCTTTCGGCCCGTGTACTCGCACATTAAGCCGGGGCGGCGGCTCAATGGGATCACCCGCCAGGAGATCCAGACCCGGACCAGATCGATTCCGTTGAGACCATTGCCCAGGAGAGCCTTGATCTTGTTGATGGTGGGGAGCAGAGGTTGGCGTTCCGCCTGAGTTAACTTGTCAGACAGCGGGTGGGTTGGCTCCAGACGTGAAGGGCGAAAGCCGGGCAGCGGGCTCTCGTCAGCCGGTGACGTGTCTTGGCAATAGAACCACGTCAGATTCCAGTCCTTTGGGTGACTCGGCGGCTCGGCATAAGGGAAAAGACAGTCTCTCCGTCTCTGAATGGAGATGCCGCCTAGCTCCAAACTTGGCCCGTTGGCGCACTCGTTCTGGCGGTTCAAGTAGAAAAGCTCTCTGAAGAGCAGCAGACTGGGCTCTTCTCCAAGGTAAACCTCGCAGAACACTTGGAAATTGCATATGTTGGACACCGAGTTGGGTCCTATATCTTGTGGCCGCAGGTCAAAGAAGTTCAGCACGTCTCTAAAAAACTTTGAGCCGGGCGGTGCGAAGCCCCGGCTCATGTGATCCGCAAAAATGACCACCTCCCCGTCCCTTGGCTGTGGTCTCTCCTCTGATGGGTCGGGGGCACGGTAGGACATGACGTCCTTCTTGGGCAGATAGCCTGACTTGACAAAATCTGCTAAGGTCTCGTTGGTGACATTGGACCTCATCCAATTGCAAGTGATGGAGGCTTTAGAAGCTTTGGGAGGCATGATGAAAGTCGGCAGCCTATGATAAAAGGGAACGTCCGGTTTAATTATAAGCCGGAGGAAATTTACAGTTCAATGTTAAAGTGGCGGCTTATGGAGGGGACTAATGACATATATCTAGGTGCAGCGGGTTATCTAAGCCGCCCTAGGTATTGAGAGTAATTCGATTGTCTACGGCCTTATCACAGATGAGCCGGAAAATTCTATGGCGCATGGTCTCCTTTGAGTCGGAAGATTCTACGGCGCGTGGTTTCTTTAAGCCGGAAATGTAAACCGCCATGACTCAATGAGTGCAGTTTTTTACTAAGTGTGGTGAAAACAGGTTTCACACATTGCGGTAAATATTTTGGATCAAAATGGTCGGGCAAAAGGAAAATTTCTAGACCTAAAAAACAGACGCAGGGGAGTTCTTGAGATCGAACGAGGCCTTTATGCAGTAAAAAGAGGTCTACTTGCATGAGAATTGGGTGCTAAACAGCTACCGCAGTGGTTCTATACAAGGCTAAGATCAAAAAAGGGTAGTAAAAATGAAAACTACCGGAGCTTGTGGGCGACGGCGAAGAACACGGATGAACACGGACGAACCCTACTGCAGATCTGTTCTACGGGGTAGCGAGGACTTACCGGTGCTGAAGAGATGCGGAGGTTGCCGCCGTTTGTCTGGACCGAGTCAGGGTGATGCAACGGCCAAGGTTGACGAAGACCGGAGGCGCAGCGGCAGCGGCGGAGTTCGAGCTCGAGGGGAGGAACAGTGGCGCGAGGAGGAAGAAGGGTGGCTGAAAGCCCGTCGGGCCGGGCTATTTATAAGGGCGAGCTCATAAGTGGGCGCGAGAAACGAGGAGACCGCGGCGTGGTTATCTCCCCACAAAACGCCTCGATTTTCGGGATGGCAGTGAAGATAAGATCCGTTGCAGATCTGGCGGAGTGAAAAACGGGCTTAATGGAAGATGACGTCACGGCGGATTACCCGGAGTCCAGAGGATGACGTCACACCGGGTTATGGCCTTTACACAAATGGTAAGCCGGAGATTTTTTCTGTCGAAAGAATTGAAGATTGACATGAGCCGGCTCAAATCAATCTGGGGCCTAATGTTGAGGATATAGACCTTAGAGTCACCCGCCAGAAGGGGCCGGGTTACTCATAATGGTCATCGCCAGAAGCCCGGCGCCAAGCTTGAAGACGGTGGGCCAAAGATGGGCTTAAGACCCGGATATGGTTTAAGGCCCGTAGTTACAATCATTATCATGGTAGAACTTGTAGTGTAAGGCAAGGATAGTTGAGAGTCCGAGCCGAACACTCTTATGAGCCGGCCGGGACTCTGAGAGCTGCTGGGCGTCAGCCTCCCTATATAAAGGGACGACCCGGTAGCGGTTTAGGGACAAGTAAGATCTCGTCGAGAGCCAGGCATAGCAATTAAGCTCCCTGGTCCTCGAAACCCTAATCAATACCACCTCAACTGGACGTAGGCTTTTACCTTCACCGCAAGGGGCCGAACCAGTATAACCCTCGTGTTCCTTGTCCCATTAACCCCTTCAAGCTTCCTAGCGGCGATGGCTCCACGACTAAGTCCTAGCTTGAGGACATCTGCCGTGACAATTCCACGACAGTACGCGTGGCATTTTTCGCGTAGGAGGTTTGACAGAGAGGCGAGGACGGTGAGGGAGTAGCGGATTCAACTTACTTACTGCTGGAAAGGTCGGGCTGTGCGATTTGACGGTGCGTTACTACTGGAAAGACTTGTGATATGACTACTCACTATAGTCATGAATTACTGGCGCTACGACCAGGGTGATGCCCTCCTTCCATTCCCTACTCTAATCTGGTGCATGACACGTCGAACCGGATGCTGGCTCTCCGACATGTCGGCGAAGTACGTAAGAAGGAGCAAAGAATCATGTGGTATATATAGTGTATATACTAGTACTACTACTCACGTCGGAGGAGTGCGAACCACGACAGCCCAGTGAACCAACAGGTGATAGGCCATACTCCTCTTTGTTTGGATCCCTGAGTGAACCAGGAGTGCGAACCACGGCAACCAAGTGAACCAGCGGTAGAAAACAATGTGGTGATATGGCCATAAAAAACAATGTGCTACAGTCCAGTCTGTAGCATGTACATTACTACTCCTCTTTGTTTGGATCCCTGAGTTAGAGCTAGTTTGGGTTGAAATAGCCTCAAAGTGTCCAAACAGGAGGGGTTAGTTTGAGCTAGTTTACTCTAACCTAGCTAAAAGAACTAGCTCGGTGGAGAGGTTCTAATTGGGTTAGTTCTCCTCGGGCCCACTAAAAAAGAACTAAAAAAATCTCCCCTGCCCGCACCAGATCGCTCCCTCTGACCCCCCTCGCACGACTCCTCTCTGTTCCCCATCGCGCCACCCGCCCAAGCGCCGCTCCGCCGCTCGCCCTCCCCCTCCTCCGGCCTCCGAAGCTCGCCCTGCCCCCTTCACCGATCAGTTTTCTCCCTCTTTCGTGCGCGGCGGCGGCGCATCTACCAAGGAGGTCGCCAGAGGGGTGAGTTTGTTCGTTCCTTCTCTGTCTCACATCCATATCATTGATCTTGCTCACTCTAGCGCTAATTCTGATTTGGAAAAGTAGATCCTGATTAAACTTGGTATAGATTTTTGGTGCACGCATGGAATTGTTTGATGCTGCTTGAGGAGGTAATAAATCTTTCTAGAGGCCCAAAGATTCAGGTCACCTTTCTAGGTATTTCAGTTTCAGGCTTGCATTATTTCTAGAGGCCCAAAGATTTAGTTCACCGTTCTAGGCATTTCAGTTTCTGGCTTGCATTATTTCTAGAGGCCCAAAGATTCGGTTCGCAGTCGTCGGCAAGCGGCCCTACTACTCGTGCCGGTCTCGACCTCAACTTGCAAGCGCCGCCGTCAGAGGGGTTCCCTGGGCTTGGGCTCTACAGAGCCTTCCTCCAGAGCGACGATGACGAGCTCCTCCCTGGGCGCATGAGGGGCTCCGGGCTCCCTCCCTATCGTGAATGACTTCCGTGATGAGTTAGCTCATGCTTTGTTTCATGGAGTGTAATTTTTTTGTGAAGCTTGATTGACGACTTGTATGTTTAAGTGGGATATCTCATTTCTATGGACAAAATAAAATTTACCATGTTTTACATGCTTGATTTGTAAAGATGGTTCGTTTATGTCAATTGTGAGCGGGAGGAGGCCACACAAGAGCCGGTCACACCAAATCCGGCAGGAAATAGGGTCCAAAGTAGTCAAATGATTGAGAAAGAGCATTTATTGTCAATCTAACCCTGCCATCCAAACACCTCTCTGGTTAGAGTTGGGTTAGTTCAGGGTTAGAATCTAACTCTAACCTCTAACCGAGTTAGAGTTCTCCTCGTCTCGGTTCATCACCATCATACTTTCCCCATCCATATGTCTTCAGTATCCTACGAATCAAAGAGGCCCTTAGACTGGTTTAGGTCCGGTCATTTTTTATAAACGTGTTATGTCCAAAATTTAATGAACGTGCTCCGGTTTCTACGAAAATAATCTGGTTTCATGTAGTAATTTATTTATTCTTCTGCGGGGGGTTTGCATGTAATTCGAGAGGTCTGAAATGTAAAGTACCCCGGCATGGTTGCATATGCTCCGAGTCGTGCATGCACTATGACCCAGATGCTCTATGTCCCACATGTCGGCGAAAGTGAGCACGTGGAAATAGCCTAGGAGTACATATAGGAGGATAAATGCGTGAAAAAATATGTACTATGAAGCATAGATGCGGTTCGAAAAGGAGACCTTAAGCGATGACAGGTATAGGTCACATGCACCCAACTAGTGGTACTGGACGTACGACTACTTTTTCCCTAAAAAAACAGGTACGAGTGCTCAGTACTCCTATTCTATCAACACGAGTCCCGTCTGACAACAGCGTTCGTGCTATAGCTAGCTGTTCTCCCTCGTTTCTCTCTTCTAATTCTAAACTCAGCCGATGCGCGGTGGGCGGGGTGGGGATTTGCCGATGGTCGGTTTGCTCAACTACGGCCCCACCTCATAGTGAAAACGTTACGACTAGAATAAAAATGCCATATACTACTAATGAAACATTAAGTCCATGAGGCGATGTAGTGCTGGTTACAGGAGGCAAGAAGAAAGATGCATCCATCGACGACGTCCACTTCCTTGACTCAGGGCGCCGGCCCACCGAACGGCGGCTAAGTAGCAGCGGCTTTTGTGGCCAGGTCGATGTGCTTCTGAACAATGGCGTCCAAAGATTCCAGCCACTGGAAGAAGGCCAACGTCTTTCTGTCCTCACTGGCCTTATAGTGGCCTATGTATACGATTTCCTCATAGACGTGGATGTGCAGGTTGACGGTTTCTTGCATGGAGAGGCACTGCACGGCGAGCGTGGCCTCGAGGTGCACATTCTTTGTCGCGACCTCCGGTACCTGCAGGGCCACCAGGGCTTGAAAGAGTTCGTCACCATGGAGGCCGATGAGGGTGGAAGGCAGTGAGGAGCCTCGGCGAGCGGGCTGGAGCAGTACGGCAAGGTCGTCCGTGCGCTTCTTGACGGTGGTGAACTTGCGGATGGAGTGGACCATCATTTCGCCCATGCGAGAGGTGAAGCCAGCGTCGGCGAGGGCTACAAAGCCGGCGGTCGCCGGCATCGTCTGGAAACGCTGCCTGGTGCGAGGCCGCAGGCCGGCGTCTTGGATGATCTAGCACAGCCGACCGCCGCTCGCGTCCATCGCCTCCATAGGTGCTTGCGGCTTCTGGTCACTTGGTCTTGGATTGGAGTGAGTAGTGTTGCATAGAGACTAGGAGTAGATGGATTGGAGTGGTAGGGCGCCTTTATATGGGAGTCCGAACTCTGTTGCATTCACATCGTGCCGGCTCTATTCTGCTTCTCTAATTAATTCCCTCTGCATGCTAATTGAGGATGCATCATTGACCGTTCAATGTCTCAGGAACCGCTACCCTCTCCCTCCTTGGCATTCAAGCCGTATCAATGCAAATGCGGGTCAAGAAGAGACTAGTTACTACATTGTGCACCACGACCGTGTGGGGGTGCAACACGAATGGCACATGCATGCTGTACTTCTTCCACTTTCTCGTTTTGAACTCGTGACTTGTAGTAACGCTCAATTTTGAATATACTTTATAAGTTTGGTTGTCACGCCAATATATACAGCCCTCCCTCCATGTAGGTTGGGTCGCTGAGGTCAAAATTAGGCACAAAACACGATGGTGACGGACCAGTCTACCTCCGTCCTGGTTTATTGCTACCCGTCGTAATCCGTGCCAAATTTTGACCATAAATTTGACTAACAAAAGATTCATGCATGTCACAAAAATTATATCATTGAAAACTATGTTCAAATACAAATCAAATGATATAATTTTTGTTCACATGCACTAACATTTTGTCAGTTAAATCGTTGGTCAAAATTTAGCACAAATTACAAAAGGGACTAATGAACCAGGACCTAGGTAATACACCAGGTCGAAGACAGTGATACTACATATAATTAACGCCTAATAAGAGCAAGGATCACACATGTCATTTACGACTGGAATAAAATGCCATACACTAATAAAACATTAAGGCCACAAGGCGATGCAGTGCTGGTTACAGGAGGCAAGAAGAAAGATGCATCCATCAACGACATCCACCTCCTCGACTCAGGGCGCCGGCCCACCGAACATCGGCCAAGTAGCAGCGGCTTTCATGGCCAGGTCGACGTGCTTCTGAACAATGGCGTCCAAAGATTCCAGCCGCTAGAAGAAGGCCAACGTCTTTTTGTCCTCGCTGGCCTTGTAGTGGCCTATGTAGACGATTTCCTCGTAGACGTGGATGTGCATATCGACGGTTTCTTGCATGGCGAGGCGCTGCGCGACGAGCGCGGCCTCGAGATGTGCATTCTTTGTTGCGACCTCCGGCAGCTGCAGGGCCACCTGTGCTTCAAAGAGTTCATCACCTTGGAGGCTGATGAGGGTGGCAGGCAACGAGGAGCCTGGGCGCGCGGGCTGGAGCAGTACGGCAAGGTCATCCGCGCGCTTCTTTACTATGGTGAACCTGCGGATGGAGTCGACCATCATCTGGCACATGTGAGAGGTGTAGCCGGCGTCGATGAGGGCTATGACGCCGGTAGTCGCCAGCACCGTCTGGAAACGCTGCGCGGTGCAGGGCCGCAGGTCAATGTCTTGGGTGACCTGGCACAGCCGACTGCCGAACGTGTCCATTGACGCCATGGGTGCTTGTGGCTTCTGGTCACTTGGTCTTGGTCTTGGATTGGAGTGGGCAGTGTTGCGCAGGGACTAGGAGTAGATGGATTGGAGTGGCGGGGAACCTTTGTATGAGAGTCCAAACTGCGTTGCATTCACATCGTGCTGGCTCCATTCCGCTTCTCCAACTACTTACTCCTACCTCTGCATGCTAATTGAATGCGGAGGCATCATTGGCCGTTCAATGTTCAGGGAACCGCTACCCTCTGCGTCGTTGGCATTCAAGCCGTATCAACGTAAATGCATGTCAAAAAGAGACTAGTCAATAGTAGTATACTCAATATTGTGCACCGCGACCAAGGCGGAGAGGAAAACGAGAGAACTACGTATTTATTTACGGTGTAGATTCACTCATTTTGCTCCATATGTACCCATTTAGGGTGTAGTCACTTGTTGAAATCTCTAGAAAGGCAAATACTCCTTTCCGGTTTACAGTGCTATACTAGCAAGTACTACAATAGTGGGCTTATAGCATGCTTACATAGCATTTTGTCTCATGCAAGAGCCTGGCTATATGCGTGCTCCAGGGCTCCGCACCATTCCCCACCCCTACACAAAGACTGCCACGCAAGTGTTCGCAACTGCCATGTTCGGGTTGCGCTTGGCTCTTTGCCTCTTCGATAAGATGAACAATGATGTTATTACTTCTACAGTATCGAATCAACTACTGCATGTCCGTCCACCGCGTGTGGGAGGGATAGCTTGTTGTATAGTAAGCAAAAGCCTGTCCTCGTTTGCGAGCCACCGCGCGCATGGGTGAGGGAGAGTTGGCTTACAATCGCCACTTCACACAAAACATAAATATATCTCATACATCATCCAAAATACAAACATATAGACCGACTACGGTCAAAATCCAGATGAAAATAAGACAACCCCAAATGCTAGATCCCCGATCGTCCCAACTGGGCTCCACTACTGATCATCAGGAAAAGACACATAGTAATGACCACGTTCCTCGTCGAACTCCCACTTGAGATCGACTCCATCATCTGCACTGGCATCGTCGGCACCTGCAACTGTTTTGGTAGAATCTGTGAGTCACGAGGACTCAGCAATCTCACACCCGCGAGATCAAGACTATTTAAGCTTATAGGAAAGGAAGGTGTAGTGAGGTGGAGCTGCAGCGGCAATAAGCATATATGGTGGCTAACATACGCAAGAGAGAGCGAGAAGAGAAGCAACGGAACGGTCGTCATCTAGCAATGACCAAGAAGTGATCCTGAACTCCTACTTACGTCATACATAACTCAGACCGTGTTCACTTCCCGGACTCCGCCGAGAAGAGACCATCACGGCTACACACGCAGTTGATGTATTTTAATTGGGGTCAAGTGACAAGTTCTCTACAACCGGACATTAACAAATTCCCATCTGCCTCATAACCGTGGGCACGGCTTTCGAAAGATAATACCCTGCAGGGGTGTTCCAACTTAGCCCATCATAAGCTCTCACGGTCAACGAAGGATAAACCTTCTCCAGGAAAGACCCGATCAGTCTCGGAATCCCGGATTACAAGACATTTCGACAATGGTAAAACAAGACCAGCAAAGCCCCCGAATGTGCCGACAAATCCCGATAGGAGCTGCACATGTCTCGTTCTCAAGGCACAACGGATGAGCCAGACGTCGGGTTGGCATAGACCCTAGTTGTCCAGGGGGCGCCGGACATCACTCGGTTTGGGCCAGCACTCGAAGGAGCACTGGTCCGGGGGTTTAAAATAAAGATGACCCTCGGGCTCGCGAAAACCCGGGGGAAAAGGCTTAGGCGGCAAATGGTAAAACCAAGGTTGGGCCTTGCTGGAGGAGTTTTATTCAAGGTGAACTGTCAAGGGGGTCCCATAAATCACCCGACCGTGTAAGGAACGCAAACTCAAGGAACATAATCCCGGTATAACAGTAACTAGGGCGGCAAGAGTGGAACAAAACACCAGGCATAAGGCCGAGCCTTCCACCCTTTACCAAATATATAGATGCATTAATTAAATAAGAGATATTGTGATATCCCAACATATCCATGTTCCAACATGGAACAAACTTCAACTTCACCTGCAACTAGCAACGCTATAAGAGGGGCTGAGCAAAAGCGGTAACTTAGACAAACAACGGTTTGCTAGGAAAGGATGGTTAGAGGATGACATGGCAAAATGGGAGGCATGATATAGCAAGTGATAGGTAGCGCAGCATGGCAATAGAGCGAACAACTAGCAAAGCAAAGATAGAAGTGATTTCGAGGGGTGGTCATCTTGCCTGCAAGGTTCTCAGAGTTGTCGAAAGCTTGATCCTTGTAAGCGTACTCAACAGGTTCCTCGTTCACGAACTCGTCTCCCGGCTCTATCCAAGACAAGAACACAAACAAACGGAACCACAATCAATCACGAGAAATGCACAAGCAACATGATGCAAAACATGTATGATATGCGAGATATGATATGCGTTGCATATGCGTGCTCCGGAAGGAAAATGATGAACATGGCAGTAACTTGGCGAACCAAGCATTTCACTGGAAAGGTGAGATGATTTCGGTCGAAATCGATATAAAGATCACCGGAAACGGATGCACGGTTTGCAAATGGCAAGCAAAACAAGAATGACACGAATCTGCGATTAACAGCATGATAGCACTTAAAATGCAACAAACAACAATGCTACAGCACTCCAACATAGCAACAAAGCACATGGCAGTAAACTACAGGAGATGCTTGACAAAAGATGAACACTGAGCTACGGCTAGATCACAACATATCAAGCTCAAACAAGCATGGCAAAAGTGCAAAAGATAACAGGTTCACAGACTTAGTGAAAAACTGGACATGGCAGAAAACAGCACCAGGTAGCAATGTTCAGAGCACGAAATCAACATGCTACAGGAACTTAACATAGCAAAGCAAGGCATGGCAGCGTTCTAATAAATGCATATCACAAAAGTCCCTTACTGACCATAAGCCAAAAAGGACCAGAAGATATGATGGGAAGCATGTGAACATAGCAAGTTCCGTTATCAGGTTTCAGACTTAGCAGAAAACAGAGCATGGCAGAAATAATAATATGTAGGCATGTTTGTGAGCTTGATGCACTCACTACAGAGAAATGCACTACAAACGAAGCACACCTACAGCAAGATGGAATGTTTATGAAGCTATCCATGGCAAGAACAATTGCATAGCATGTATGGATCAACTACAATAAGCTTGGCAAAATTGCATATCATGTTAAGAATCTGCCAGAAATATTTTATAGCAAAAATAGAGCAAGATTGAGTCATGCTATGGCACTCCATAATTGCAAACAAGGGAAGGAATGGATCTATTACAACTATATATACAAAACATCCTTACTGAACATCTCCAAAATATGCATGGATCTCTCTGTAGCATCAAGCTTACATGGCAACAAAATAACAGCAGACAGACTTGGAGAAAACACTGTCCCTGAAATCAGAAACATTACGGAGCCTACTTTGCATGCTTGTGCTAGTCACCACAGAGATCACAAAATTACATGGCATACACCCTTGGAAATATGGCATGGCCTACTTCAAAACATATGTAGAGCTCATGCCCATAAGATGCACAGATTAAATGATACAAAAATGACAAATCTCCAAGTTCTGCTAAGAACCAGAGGATAACAGCAACTAGCCCTCTTCCAACCGAGATTTGGGCATCAAGATGACCTCTAATGAACATGGTGCAATTGAACAAAATGTAGGGCATCACGAGGCGAACAATTTGACATATTACACGCGCGAATCGAAGCTACATGCAAGAAGTTACGCAACGATGATCAGGGCAATATGCTGTAACAGGAAAAAAACTTGGAGAAAAAAAGAAGGGGCTCGGGGTCAACCGCTACAGTGCAGATCTGGATCGGGAAGAGAGCTCGAGCTCGGGGCAGTGGAGCTCGCCGGTGTCGCGGGCGTCCTTCGCCGGAGAGAGGAGGGAGAGGAGGAGGCGAGGCCGGAGGAGGAGGACGGAGGGGCGCCGGCGGCGGAGGGGGCCGGACGAGGCGCGGTGGCGTGGCGCCGGCGCCGGCGGCCGTCGGCGGCGCGGCGGTGGGCGCGGGACCGGCCGGCGGGGAGCCGCGGCGAGGAGAGGAGAACGGTGGCTCGGGGCCCGTGTGGGGGCGCGGCGACGGCGCGGGCCGGGAGGGCCGCGGTCGGGCCGGCGGGCCTCGGCGGCGGCGGCGTACGGCAGCGTGACACGTGGCGGCAGCGCGGAGGTGGACGCGTCCGGCTCCGCCCGGACGTGTCCGGCGGCGGAGTGGGACGAGGGCTAGGGTTTGGACTGAGAATGTTATTTCGGGATGCTCACATATTTATAGGTAGAGGGAGCTAGGAGGCTCCAAATGAGGTGCGGTTTTCGCCCACACGATCGTGATCGAACGACCTAGAGCATGGAAGAGAGTTTGGTGGGTTTTGGGTTGGTTTTGAGGGGGTTTTGGCTGGACACTCAAATGGACTTTGCGGATGCCCGGTTAACCGTTGGAGTACCAAACGACCTCCAAATGGAACGAAACTTGACCGGTGGTCTCCGGGTGGTATATTAAGGCCACTTGACAAGCCTCGGTCCATTCCGAGAAAGTTTGACACCCGCACACGAAAGAAAACAAGAGGGATGCGCCGGAGGAGATAGGAGCGCCGGATTGCAAAACGGACAACGGGGAAAATGCTCGGATGCATGAGACGAACACGTATGCAAATGCAATGCACATGATGGCATGATATGAAATGCATGACATGACAAAATACAAAACGAAAGACAAAACCCGACCACGGAGAAAATAACATAGCACATAGCCGAAAATGGCAAGAGTCGGAGTTACAAATATGGCAAGTTACATCCGGGTTGTTACAAGGCGTGTAGTAGTAAAATCAAGCTTCTCCTCATTATACGAGTTGACCAACATATCATAGCACTGGCCCCACATGCTTGCCTCTATACTTGGCTAAAAGACCCGCAGTGTACAATATATTTGCTGCAACCTCTAGCATTTACCCCACCACAAATTAAAATATATATTCCTGTCTTGACCAGATGATTGTGCAAACTACAATCACCAGGATGACAGGAAGGGCCATAAGGTTATTTTAATCAAAAAAATGCTTCGAGACGGCCTCATAGCATGGAGCCGTCCCCAATTATTTTAAGCTTAGAGGCATGGTACACGCTATCCTAGAATACTCTACACATGAAACTTCCACACGAGCGTCCGGGTTGTGCTTGGCTCTTCGCCTCTTCGGGAAGTCGAACAATGATGGTACTACTGCAATGGAGTACTACAATATGCTTCTGGCCAACTGACACCGAATGAACTGCTGCATGTCCACCACGTGCGGGAGGGAGAGCGTGTAGCGAAAGCTTCTCCTAGTCCCACGAGCCACCACGCTCATGGGTGAGGGAGAGGGCGTTGTAATCAAACTTCTCGTTGTTGTACGAGTTGAAGCGACACATCAAAGCAGTGCACTTGATATATTTCAATGATTTGCGTTTACCGATGCATTAATTACCACGCATGCATGCATGCCGTGACTTTCCTTTTGATACTTGCATGTGTTGATTTAATGCACCTTGAAGTAGTATGAATATGTGACGGTAAAGCTTTGTAATGCCCCAACCCTAAAGCGGGAGATGGTTGTGCACGAGGAGGGCGAGATCATGCCGACGGAACAGGACCCGACGATGGAGCTCTCTATAGTCTCTATGGACCTCACCTTGCTCCACTGCCCCTTGTGCCTCTGCCCCTTGAAGCCTCCAGTGTATGAGGTTTGAATACACCTCGTCCATTCGGCGGATCGAGCAAGGTGTAGGTTTCTTGATTGATGTGATGTTCGATTGATTTGTGCAGTGCAAGGGAGGGCACCTGGCCTGCGCGGACTGCCGCAGCACGCGCCCTGGGAACCAGCGGCAGTGCTAGAAGTGCGAGCGCGGCAGTGGCTTCTACATGCGGAACACGACGGTGGACGTTGTTGATAACCCACAAGTATAGGGGATCACAACAGTTTTCGAGGGTAGAGTATTCAACCCAAATTTATAGATTCGACACAAGGGGAGCCAAAGAATATTTGAAGGTATTAGCAGCTGAGTTGTCAATTCAACCACACCTGAAGATTAATTATCTGCAGCAAAGTGATCAATAGCAAAGTATTATGATAGTTTTGATAATAGCAGTAGCAGCAACGGTAACGGTAATAGTGATAGCAGTAGTTTTGTAGCAAGTGTAACAGTGATGATAGCAGTAGTAACTTAGCAAGAACAATATAAGATAAATTTGTAGGCATTGGATCGGTGACTTGTTGGATGATATTCATCATGCGACAATTATAACCTAGGGCGATACAACACTAGCTCCAGTTCGTCAATATAATGTAGGCATGTATTCCGTAAATAGTCATATGTGCTTATGGAAAAACTTGCATGTCATGTTTTGTCCTACCCTCCCGTGGCAGTGGGGTCCTATTGGAAACTAAGGGATATTAAGGCATCCTTTTAATAGAGAACCAGAACAAAGCATTAACACATAGTGAATACATGAACTCCTCAAACTACGGTCATCACCGGGAGTGGTCCCGACTATTGTCACTCCGGGGTTGCCGGATCATAACATGTAGTAGGTGACTATAACTTGTAAGATTGGATCTAGAACATGGATATAATGGTGATAACATAAACAGTTCAGATCTGAGTTCATGGCACCCGGGCCCAAAGTGACAAGCATTAAGCATGGCAAAGTCATAACAACATCAATCTTAGAACATAGTGGATACTAGGGATCAAGCCCTAACAAAACTAACTCGATTACATGATGAATCTCATCCAACTCCTCACTGACTAGCGAGCCTATGAAGGAATTACTCACTCCCGGTGGGGAGCATCACGGAATTGGCGATGGAGAAGGGTTGGTGATGACGAAGAACGAAGACCCCCCTCTCCGGAGCCCCAAACGGACTCCAGGTCTGGCCTCCCGATGAAGAACAAGAGGTGACGGCGGCTGCGTCTCGTGGATCATGATAATTCTTTCTCCTTGATTTTTTCTGGAAAAATAGGATTTTATAGCGTCAGTTTCAGGGTCCGCGGGGCCACTAGGTGGGGACAACCCATCTGGGCGCCATGAGAGGGGGGCGTGCCCTGGTGGGTTGTGCCCACCCAGGTGCCCTCTCTGGTAGGTCTTGGCTCCAAAAATTCTTATTTATTATATAAAAATTCGTCGCAATGTTTCATTCCATTCCGAGAACTTTTATTTCTGCACAAAATCAACACCATGGTAGTTCTGCTGAAAACAACGTCAGTCCGGGGTTAGTTTCATTCAAATCATGGAAATTAGAGTCCAAAACAAGAGGAAAAGCGTTAGGAAAAGTAGATACATTGGAGACGTCTCAACTCCCCCAAGCTTAAACCTTTGCTTGTCCTCAAGCAATTCAGTTGATAAACTGAAAGTGAAAAAGAAAAACTTTTATGAACTCTTTTGCTCTTGTTTGCATAAATAAGCTTAAACATCACCCAGGTTTTCAGCCAACATTATACAATAGCTCTTAAAGATATAATGACTCATATCAATGACATAATCAGCTAGCGAGCAATAATAAGATATCTCAAATGGCAACACGTTGTCAAAACAACCATGATATAATATGACAATAATGGTATCTCGCTAGCCCTTTCTAAGACCACAAAACATAAATGCAGAGCACCTCCAAAGTTCAAGCAGCGACTAAACATTGTAATTCATGGTAGAAAAGCTCCATTCATGATGCACCCAACATTAGCTACACACAATGCGTAAGTCATGACAGCTGTGTTCGCAAGTTCTAGCGCTTGTTTTAGAAGGTGATGACACAACATAAAAGTAAATAGATAGTCCCTTCGCAGAGGGAAGCAGTGATTTGCAGAGGTGCCAGAGCTCAAGTTTTTAAATAGAGATAACTGATATTTTGAGACAAGAACCCTTCTCATTTACTCCACGACCATCAGTTATCAATATCTTCCATGCTAAGCACGCTAGTGGCGGTTCCCAAGCGATAAAAGTAAAGGTTTTGACTCCATTGGGACTTTTTGTTTGATTATTTGTAAGCTTTTTCTGTTTGCAGTTTGGGACCGGGCATCCCTATTACCACCCTTTTCTCATGCGATGGCGAGTGAATAAACACTCGACCTGAGAATAACCCGCTTAGCATTAAAGATACCGACCACCTCCTGTCGTTCCATGAACGATCCAGGCACACAAAAAGGATATTTATTTAGAAGGTTTTTTAGAGGTGGCACATGCAAATTTACTTAGGGCGGCATGGTAATACCGCATATAGGTAGGTATGGTGGACTCATCTGGAATAACTTTGGGTTCAAGGTTTTTGATATACAAGCAGAATTTCCACTCAGTACAGGCAAAGGCTAGCAATTAGATAGAGAAGCGGCCAGCTAGAGAGCAACAACGGTCATAAAAATGCATTATGCATAAGTAACATTGGACACTAGCATGAGTAGGATATGAACACCATGAACATAAATATCATAGAGGCTATGTTGGTTTTGATTCAACTATGTGCATGAACTTGTACCAAGTCAAGCCACTCGAACATTCGGAGGAGGATACCATATCATCATACTACATCACAATCATTTTAACGCAATGTTGTTATCCAAGATAAATCATTATCCACTCCCAGCTACTTATGCATGGCATGAGAAACTATAATCTCTAATTGTTATTGCAAACATGTTTAATCATAATGAGCTGAATCATGGATACTAGGTTAAACATATTTACACAAATAGAACAAGTCGAGTTCATACCAGTTTCTCTCTGCCGCGGCTAGTTCATCGAATGTCGTCATTATTGCCTTTCACTTGCACGACCGAACGATATGAAAATAATAATAGTGCAAGAGTGTCGTTGACTAAGCTGGAATCTGCAAACATTTTATTCAACAGGAGAAGACAAGGTAAATTGTGCTCTTTATTAGATCAACAATTATTCATATGAGAGCCACTCAACATTTTCATCGTGGTCTTCTCCTCGGTACGACTCGAATAAAAAGAAAAGAAATTCATTGAAACACACTGAAATATTTTTGGAGTTTTGGTTTTCTTGAACAAGCAAATAAAAGGGAAAAACAAAAACGAGAAAAACTATTTACACGGGAAAGCTCCCAACAAGCAAAAGAAGAAAAAGGAAATCTTTTTGGGTTTTCTTTTTTAATATTACTACTAAGCATGCATAGAAAGTAAACTAGCTACAACTAATTTTTTTTGGTTCTTTTCTAAAGTTTTTCAAACACACAAGAAGAAAGCAAGACAATAAATCTAAGCATGGATGATACAATGAAAAGTGTGAACATCGACAAATGGAACAAGTAAACATGAATGTAATGTTGGTGAGGAACACGTACTCCCCCAAGCTTAGGCTTTTGGCCTAACTTGGTAATCGATCAGTAACCTGGATAGTAGTTGGCGTGGTAGCTCACGAAGGCTCTCGGTGCGGGTGCCTCAGCCCGCCGTGCTGCCTCCACTGCCGGGTTGTGAGCTCGGGCCTCGCGCTCAAGGACAAAGTATCTTCCTTTGTTGTGATAGTCAAAAAGAGTAGGCGTAGGCAAATATGTGTGCACAATAGTTAAACAATAGATTGTAAGTGAAACTATGGACTTTTCCTGTGAGGATCTTATGACTTTTCAAAACATCGAAGTCCAAATACTGCGTGGGTAGGATAGGGTCAAAGGGCAAAGGTGAAACACCCAACCCTCATGCTAACCGCGTGGCATATATTCCACCATAGAAATAGCCACTGTTAGCGCTCTGCTAAAGTCTGCATGCAACAATCGCTCCAAGGTTATAATTCCTTTCACCGGTGAGAGCGGTGCGTATGAGGCTCAAGTCTAGAGCATAAAGTGTGCTACAGTCTTGCTTGCCTACTATAAATTTCCCGTTGAATAATGCAAAGTACTGAATTGCGGGAAAATGAATGCTCTTTATTCTACCTTGTGTCACTCCCCTCGTCTCACCGCAGCAAAGACTAGTTAAGAATGATTGGTACTCAGCCCTTGGCGGTTCGTCAAGCGAACCCCAGAACGGGAGTTTGCAGTGGTCAGCAAAATTCTCTAGTGAGATGGTAAATGGATTATCATAAACCATAAACGACACCCTAGACTCACGGGGATGGAATTTAAATCCTTTGACAAATGATTCAGTGAGAATGTGGCGCTGTTCACACTTATCTGAAATGTAGGGACCGAGACCGGCATTGTGAACATATTGCTCAAATTATTCCTTAATGCCCACACGCATCATATACTCATCGGAAGGCCATAAGCTTGTTTTGGTGGCGGCATCTCGTGTAGAAATTTCACTTGGTTCAACATAAGACCGGCGAGCGGAGCTATCACTAGAAGATGCCCCCGAGGATCGCCTCCTCGAAGAACTCCTGCCAAAAAGGTTCATCGTGTTCACGTACAATTTTCTGAAAAATTTAGGGTGACAAAAATTTATCAAGAAAACTTTATAATATTGATAGCAACTACTCATAGGGATACATAGAGGCCATAGCAAGCATTCAAACTACTTATAACTCTAAGAATTTAACATGCACGCTCATCTACAGCAGCACCAAGAGTAGCTAATTATTCAAAATATAAACCACTAAAACAAAAACTAATTGGACAAACGGTGGAGTCACATACCAAGCAACAATCCCCCGAAACAGTTTCGGAAATGGAGCTTCAAGCAAAGAGGTCAAAATCCGTGGGTTTGAGAGCAAGAACATGGGAGAAAGAGAGCAATGGAGAATTTTTTCTGGAGGTAAGTGATGATGTGGTGTGAAGAGATAAGTGAGGGGGCCCACATGGGGACCACAACCCACCAGGGCATGCCTGGGGGTCCTGGCGCGCCCAGGTGGGTTGTGCCCACCTGGTGCACCGCCCTCTGATATTATTTGCACCAGAAATTCTTAAAGATTCAGAAAAAAATCATATTAAATTTTCAGGGCATTCTGAGAATTTCATTTTTGGGTCATTTTTTATTGCACGGGAAATTCAGAAAACAGACAAAACATGGCATTTTATTTTATTTAACTAATAAAAACAGAAAACTAAAAGTAGGGACGGAAGGTAGTGCTTACTAAATTGATCAACTTCATACCACTCAAAAATGATCTATTAATAAGGTTGATCAGGTCTTATTAACAACCACTTTCGATTAGCATGAAACCGAAGAACTTTCGTAAATCACTAAGTTACCTCAACGGGGATATGAACATCCCCAACAATAAGCATTTCATATTTCTTTTTGATAGTAGGTAGAGGTATTTGAAAACTTCCAATAGTGATTGTCAGAGATTTTTCAATAACATTAATACCATTCACTTGGAATTGTTTCTTCGGAAAGTGCACCTTATGCTCATTACCATTTATATGAAAAGTGACCTTGCTTTTATTGCAATCAATAACAGCCCCTGCAGTATTCAAGAAGGGTCTACCAAGGATAATCGACATGTTGTCGTCCTCGGGCATTCAAGTATAACAAAGTCAGTTAAAATAGTAACATTAGCAACAACAACGGGCACATCCTCACAAATACCGATAGGTATGACAGTTGATTTGTCAGCCATTTGCAAAGATATTTCAGTAGGTGTGAGTTTATTCAAATCAAGTCTTTTATATGAAGAGAAAGGCATAACACTAACACCAGCTCCTAAATCACACAAAGCAGTTTTCACATAATTCTTTTTGATAGAGCAAGGTATAGTTGGTATTCCCGGATCTCCAAGTTTTTTAGGTACTCCATCTTTAAAAGTGTAATTAGCAAGCATAGTGGAGATTTTAGCTTCCGGTATTTTTCTCTTATTGGTGATGATGTCTTTCATATACTTTGCATAATGTCGGGATATTCTCACGGGGGGGGGGGGTGCAAGACGACAGATGCCACAAGGTGGCTTAGTGTGACGGCAAGACTGCTGCCGGAATATCCGGGGACGGGTATGCGAGTATCACGCGGTAGTTTACCCAGGTTTGGGGCTCCCCGGAGAGATAATATCCCTACTCCTGCATGTCTGAGTATATATGGTATATCTAATACAGAGTTGCTCCTGGAGCTGTATCTGGGATCAGTGCAATGGGCACCTGATCTCGTATATGCATATGAGCACAAGTGTGTGAGCGTGGAGTGCTTCTCCAGGGAGCCATTGTGGCCGCATGTGCCTGAGCATGCATGCGTGTGTGGGTGTGTCCTCCCTGGGTGGATGGATGGATGCTCATATATATAGTGGGAGCTAGCTTAGAGAGTAAGCTTAGTAGTGGCATGGGAGCTAGCTAGCTAGAGGCATGGTGGGGGTGTCATGCTTGTCCCCTGGGTCACTTCATGAATAGTGCCCAGGGACAAGTGACATTGTACATGATGGCGCCACTACTACTCGTCAATAGTGCCGGGTACAACCGTCTTGTCGGTGTCGGCGGTTGACTTCGGGCAGCCGGCTGGTTGGCGCAGTCGGCAGTCGGCTGGCTAGGGCAGCCGACTGGGGAGCAGGCCGGGTGGCGAGTCGGCCCGGGCAGTCGGACTGAGGGGCTTTGCTAGCCTCGACGTCTTGAATAATGTCTCGCCATCTTCGGGGTACCCGTAGTCAATTACCCCGACACATAAGGAGGCATTTTCAAGATATCAGTCAAGCGAGTACGCAAAAAGACTGGCCGCAGCATTTTAGCAAAGCATTCAAATTCTTCATCATCTTTCTTTTTAGTTGACTTGGGTGGAAAAGGCATAGGTTTTTGAACCCACGGTTCTCTTTCTTTACTGTGTTTTCTAGCAATGAAGTCTCTTTTGTCATATCTTTTATTCTTAGGTTGTGGGTTATCAAGATCAACAGGTGGTTCTATCTCAACATCATTGTCTGGTTCTTTTTCATTATTTGTTTGAGTATCTTCATGAACCTCATCATTATCTTTTTCATTATCACTAGGTGAGTGTTCATTACCAGATTGTGTTTCAACATCAGAGATAGAAGTTTCATTATCATTATCAGGAGGTTTTTCTATTTCAGGTTCACTAGAAGCATGCAAAGTCCTATCATTTTTCTTCTTCTTTTTCTTTCTAGAAGGAGTAGGTGCATCAGTGTTAACTCTTTCTGAATCTTGTTCTATTATTTTTGGGTGTCCCTTAGGATAAAGTGGTTCTTGAGTCATTTTACCTCCTCTAGTTGCTACTTTAACAACAAAGTCATGTATATTATTATTCATTTCATCAAGCAATTCTCTTTGAGATTTAGCAACTTGTTCTAATTGAGTTTGAACCATAAAAGCATGTTTTCCAACACCTCTAACATCATTTGAGATTCTAAATAACAAGTCACTCAAGCGAGCAATCATATCAGAATTGTATTTCAATTGTTTCATAACATTTGCATTGAAGTGATCTTGTTTTCTAATATAATTTTCAAACTCATAAAGGCATTGGCTAGGATGCATATTCTGAGGATTGTCATTATCATTGAACTTCATTAGAGAATTTACCTCTACCACCTTAGGCAGTGGTGGTGTATTAAGCCCATGTATCTCTTCAATAGGATGTAAATTTTTAACATCCTCGGCTTTAATAACCTTTTGCTTCATAGATTTCTTTGCCTCTTGCATATCTTCAGGACTGAGAAATAATATACCCCTCTTCTTCGGAGTGGGTTTAGGCAGTGGTTCAGGAATGGTCCAATCATCATAATTTTTCAATATATTATTCAATAATTCTTCAGCTTGTCCAACAGTTCGTTCCGTGAAAACACAACCAGCACAACTATCTAGGAAGTCCCTAGAAGCATCGGTTAGTCCATTATAGAAGATATCAAGTATTTCATTTTTCTTAAGAGGATGACCAGGCAAAGCATTAAGTAACTGGCAAAGCCTCCCCCAAGCTTGTGGGAGACTCTCTTCTTTGGTTTGCACAAAGTTAAATATTTCCTATAAGGCAGCTTGTTTCTTATGAGCAGGAAAATATTTTTCAGAGAAGTAATAAATCATATCCTGGGGACTACGCACACAACCAGGAGCAAGAGTATTTTACCAAGCTTTAGCATCACCCTTTAATGAGAAAGGAAATAATTTGAGAATAAAGTAATAACGAGTTTTCTCATCATGAGTAAAAAGGGTGGCTATATCATTCAACTTAGTAAGATGTGCCACAACAGTTTCAGTTTCATAACCATGGAAAGGATCAGATTCAACCAAAGTAATTAACTCTGGGTCGACAGAGAATTTATAATCCCTATCATCAATAAAGATAGGTGAAGTAGCAAACTTAGGATCATATTTCATCCTAGCATTCAGAGATTTTTCTTTATACTTGCATAATAATTTCTCTAGATCATCTCTATCTCTGCAAGCAAGAATATCTCTAGTTGTCTCCTCATTCATAACATAACCTTCTGGTACCTTAGGCAATTCATATATAGGAGGGCTAGTTCTAGCAGGTGTTTCAGGAGTTTCTGTTTCAAGCTCATCATCAGATTCAACAACATCATGTTGTATTACTCTAGCAATTTGTTTATCAAGAAAGTCATCAAGTGGCACATCATCGTTATCAAGCAAGGTACTAGCATCATCATAAGCATTATCCATAGCAAAAGTAGCATCATCAATAACTTGCGACATATCAGAATTAATAGCATGTGGTGGTGTTGCAAGTTTACTTATAACAGAAGGTGAATCTAAAGCAGAACTGGATGGCAGCTCCTTACCTCCCCTTGTCTTTGAGGGAAATATCCTAGTCTTAGCATCCTTCAGATTCTTCATAGTGATGAATTGATAATAATCCCAAGTGACTCAACAAATATAGCTATCCTCCCTGGCAACGGCACCAAAAAAAGGTCTTGATAACCCACAAGTATAGGGGATTGCAATAGTTTTCGAGGGTAGAGTATTCAACCCAAATTTATAGCTTCGACACAAGGGGAGACAAAGAATATTTGAAGGTATTAGCAGCTGAGTTGTCAATTCAACCACACCTGGAGATTAATTATCTTTAGCAAAGTGATCAATAGCAAAGTAGTATGATAGTTTTGATAATAGTAGCAACAGCAACGGTAACGGTAATAGTGATAGCAGTAGTTTTGTAGCAAGTGTAACAGTGATGATAGCAGTAGTAACTTAGCAAGAACAATATAAGATAAATTCATAGGCATTGGATCGGTGACTTGTTGGATGATATTCATCATGAGACAGTTATAACCTAGGGCGATACGGCACTAGCTCCAGTTCGTCAATATTATGTAGGCATGTATTCCGTAAATAGTCATATGTGCTTATGGAAAGAACTTGCATGACATCTTTTGTCCTACCCTCCCGTGGCAGTGGAGTCCTATTGGAAACTAAGGGATATTAAGGCCTCCTTTTAATAGAGAACCGGAACAAAGCATTAACACATAGTGAATACATGAACTCCTCAAACTACAGTCATCACCGGGAGTGGTCCCGACTATTGTCACTCCGGGGTTGCCGAATCATAACACGTAGTAGGTGACTATAACTTGCAAGATCGGATCTAGAACATTGATATAATGGTGATAACATAAACGGTTCAGATCTGAATTCATGGCACCCGGGCCCAAAGTGACAAGCATTAAGCATGACAAAGTCATAGCAACATCAATCTTAGAAGATAGTGGATACTAGGGATCAAGCCCTAACAAAACTAACTCGATTACATGATGAATCTCATCCAACTCCTCACCGACCAGCGAGCCTACGGAGGAATTACTCACTCCCGGTGGGGAGCATCATGGAATTGGCGATGGAAAAGGGTTGGTGATGACGAAGAACGAAGATCCCCCTCTTCAGAGCCCCAAACGGACTCCAGATCTGGCCTCCTGATGAAGAACAGGAGGTGACGGCGGCTCTGTCTCTTGGACCGCGGTAATTCTTTCTCCTTGATTTTTTTTCCGGAAAAATAGGATTTTATAGCGTCGGTTTCAGGGTTTGCGGGGCCACTAGGTGGGGACAACCCACCTGGGCGCGCCAGGAGAGGGGGGCGCGCCCTGGTGGGTTGTGCCCACCCTGGTGCCCCTCTACGGTAGGTCTTGGCTCCAAAAATTCTTATTTATTATATAAAAATTCCTCGCAAAGTTTCGTTCCATTCCGAGAACTTTTATTTCTGCACAAAACAACACGATGGTAGTTCTGCTGAAAACAACGTCAGTCTGGGGTTAGTTTCATTCAAATCATGCAAATTAGAGTCCAAAACAAGAGGAAAAGCATTAGGAAAAGTAGATACGTTGGAGACGTATCAGCCGTCCTCTCCTCGGTGAGGGTGGAGTGCCCGCACGAAAGCTGTGGGCTCTACGTACTTACCACAAGCTTGCCGATCACCAGAGCATGTGTCTGCTCACGCCCTGCAAATGCCCCGTGCCCGTCTGCAGCTACGAAGGCCCACCGCCGGCACTCTCCCACCACATTAGCACCGTGCATCCCATGCCCATGCACAGGATCCAGTATGGCAAGGTGCTCCAGCTGCAAGGCCACTGTCGGAGCCACAACTCTTGCTGTTCGTGGAGGAGGATGGTCGCGTGTTTTTCTTGGTCGGCGGCGTGCTCAACATCGGCGCGCCTATCACCGTGTCGGTCGTATGCATCAGAGCGGGGGCGTCCCCACTGGCGCACTACATGGCCAAGATGTGGGCGAACGGCCCGCCGGGGGAGCCCAAAGGCAGGACCGACGCCGTCAAGGTGGAAATGGAGGTGACAAGCAGCAAGGATCCCGGCGACATTGCCGTGAAGGAGCTGACCTTCACAGTTCCTCCCAGGCTGCTCGCCGGGGCTGGGTTGTCGAGGACGGTGTCCCTCCACATTCGGATTGACAAGCTCTCCTCCTAAATGATTCTACAGTGCCTTCTGTTTATCTTAGTAATATGCTAATATAGGGGTTAGCTCCGTCTACTTTAGCTTAAGAGATGGTGGGTTTTGGTGGCGATGCAGCAATTACTTCGACATCAGATCAGCAGTTAAAGTAATTTCCAACAGTCGAACGGATATTTTGTGTCTGTTGGATATAAAGATTCTTTGGGTAAGAAGTATAACAACTTATATGCTTGTTTTTTCATGAAGTGTTGCATACTTGTGCGAGTTGATGCGACACATCAAAGTAGTACTACTACTAGTAGTACTCCCTCCGATCCTAATTTCTCTGCGCATAAGTCGAGGCACAGATACCAAGGAGGGCCTGGCTGTTTCTATACTTGGACAACTCACCCGACTGCGCACCAGGCATACGAAGCTCGTGTCGTGTTGGTGCCGTGTGCGGCCCGCACATTAACCAAAACATCGCGCCTCCAGCTTAGCCTCCGCGTTTTAAACTTCTCAATCTCAATGCCAAGGAGCAACGGGAAACCTATGATAGAGCCAATCGGATAGTTGAGAACACTACAGTTTGTAGCTACAGATGCGTGTGTGAGAGAGGACGAGTGCGTGCATGTGATACGTCTCCATCGTATCTACTTTTCCAAACACTTTTGCCCTTGTTTTGGACTCTAACTTACATGATTTGAATGGAACTAACCCGGACTGACGCTGTTTTCAACAGAATTGCCATGGTGTTATTTTTGTGTAGAAATAAAGGTTCTCGGAATGACCTGAAACTTCACGGAGAATATTTTTGGAATTAATAAAAAATACTGGCGAAAGAATCAAGACCAGGGGGCCCACACCCTGTCCATGAGGATGGGGGCGCGCCTACCCCCTGGGCGCGCCCCCTGTCTCGTGGGTCCCCTGAGGCTCCACCGACCTCAACTCCAACTCGATATATTCATGTTCGGGGAGAAAAAAACAGAGAGAAGGATTCATCGCGTTTTATGATACAGAGTCGCAGCCAAACCCTAATCTCTCTTGGGAGGGCTGTTCTGGAGTCCGTTCGGGGCTCCGGAGAGGGGAATCCGTCGCCATCGTCATCATCAACCTTCCTCCATCACCAATTTCATGATGCTCACCGCCGTGCGTGAGTAATTCCATCGCTGGCTTGCTGGACGGTGATGGGTTGGATGAGATTTATCATGTAATCGAGTTAGTTTTGTTAGGGTTTGATCCCTAGTATTCACTATGTTCTGAGATTGATGTTGCTATGACTTTGCTATGCTTAATGCTTGCCACTAGGGCCCGAGTGCCATGAGTTCAGATCTGAACCTATTATGTTTTCATGAATATATGTGAGTTCTTGATCCTATCTTGCAAGTCAATAGTCACCTACTATGTGTTATGATCCGGTAACCCCGAAGTGACAATAATCGGAACCACTCCCGGTGATGACCGTAGTTTGAGGAGTTCATGTATTCACTATGTGTTAATGCTTTGTTCCGGCACTCTATTAAAAGGAGGCCTTAATATCCCTTAGTTTCCATTAGGACCCCGCTGCCACGGGAGGGTAGGACAAAAGATGTCATGCAAGTTCTTTTCCATAAGCACGTATGACTATATTCGGAATACATGCCCACATTACATTGATGAACTGGAGCTAGTTCTGTGTCACCCTATGTTATGACTGTTACATGATGAACCGCATGCGGCATAATTCTCCATCACCGATCCAATGCCTATGAGCTTTTCACATATTGTTCTTCGCTTATTTACTTTTCCGTTGCTGCTGTTACAATTACTACAAAACTGCTACTGTTACTTTTGCCACCGTTACCGTTACTTCCATACTACTTTGCTACTAAACACTTTGCTGCAGATATTAAGTTATCCAGGTGTGGTTGAATTGACAACTCAACTGCTAATACTTGAGAATATTCTTTGGCTCCCCTTGTGTCGAATCAATAAATTTGGGTTGAATACTCTACCCTCGAAAACTGTTGCGATCCCCTATACTTGTGGGTTATCAAGACTATTTTCTGGCGCCGTTGCTGGGGAGCATAGCTCTATTCTTTGAGTCACTTGGGATTTATATCTGCTGATCACTATGAGGAACTTGAAAGACGAGAAAACCAAAATTTATCCCTCAACTACGAGGGAAGGTAAGGAAGTGCCATCTACGACACCTGCACTTGATTCTCCTTCTGTGTTGAGTAAACTTGCGACACCTAAACCTGCTTCTGCTATTAATTCTGATATGTCGCATGTTATTGATGATGCCACTTCTACTATGCATGATACTTATGATGAAACTACTTCTATGCTTGATAATACTGTGCCACTAGGTGAATTTCTTGATGAACAACTTGGTAGGGCTAGAGACAATGAAATTATTGAAACTGATAATATTGATGAAAGTGATGATGAAGATTCTCCCCCTAGATATGAAATGTCTGTTGTGCCTGAGGGTTATGTTATGGATGAAGAAACTGCTAGAGATTTTCTTGTTTGCAATGATAGATATGATCTTAAGAAATTATTAGCTAAGCTAAAAGAAAAGTCTTTGAATGCTAGAATGAAATATGACCCTGCTTTTGCTACTTCACCTATCTGTATTTCCGATAAGGATTATGATTTCTCTGTAGATCTTGAGATAATTACTTTGGCTGAATCTGATCCTTTTTATGGCTATGAATGTGAAACTGTTGTGGCACATCTTACTAAATTAAATGATATAGCCACCCTATTCACTAATGATGAGAAACTCGTTACTACTATATCCTTAAATTATTTCTGTTCTCATTAAAGGGTGATGCTAAAACATGGTTTAATTCTCTTGATCCTGGTTGTGTGCGTAGTCCCCAGGATATGATTTATTACTTCTCTGCTAAATATTTCCCCGCTCATAAGAAACAAGCTGCTTTAAGGGAAATATATAATTTTGTGCAAATTGAAGAAGAGAGTCTCCCACAAGCTTGGGGGAGGCTTCTCCAATTACTTAATGCTTTGCCTGATCATCCTCTCAAGAAAAATGAAATACTTGATATCTTTTATAATGGACTAACCGATGCTTCCAGAGACCACCTGGATAGTTGTGCTGGTTGTGTTTTCAGGGAAAGAACTGTTGATCAAGCTGAATTGCTATTGAATAATATGTTGACTAATGAAAATAATTGGACACTTCCTGAACCAACTCCTAAGCCAACTCCGAAGAAAAGGGGTATTCTATTTCTCAGTCCTGAAGATATGCAAGAGGCAAAGAAATCTATGAAAGAAAAGGGTATTAAAGCTGAAGATGTTAAGAATTTACCACCTATTGAAGAAATACATGGTCTTGATAACCCGACACAGGTAGTAAAGGTAAATTCTCTCTATAGATTTGATGAAGGTGATATTCCTCGTTATAAGTCTGCTAGCCAATGCTTAGATGAGTTCGATAATTTAATTGTTAAACAAGAAAACTTCAATGCTTATGTTGGTAGACAATTGAAACGTAATGCTTATATGATTGAACACTTGAGTGATTATATGTCTAGAGTTAAAGGTGAACTTAAACTCATTAGTAAACATGCTTCTATGGTTACCACTCAAGTAGAACAAGTGCTTAAAGCTCAGAATGACTTGCTCAATGAATTAAATAATAAGAAAAATGATAATGCTGTTAGAGTTATGACTAGAGGGGGTAAAATGACTCAGGAACCTTTGTATCCTGAGGGCCACCCTAAGAGAATTGAGCAAGATTCTCAGAGAACTAATGTTGATGCACCTAGTCCTTCTAAAAGAAGAAAAAGAAAAATGATAGGACTTTGCATGCTTCTAGTGAACCTGTTGTAGACACACCTGAGAATCCCAATGATATTTCTATTTCTGATGCTGAAACACAATCTGGTAATGAACATGAACCTAGTGATAATGTTAATGATGATGTTCATGTTGATGCTCAACCTAGCAATAACAATGATGTAGAGATTGAACCTGCTGTTGATCTTGATAACCCACAATCAAAGAATCAACGTTATGATAAGAGAGACTTCGTTGCTAGGAAGCACGGTAAAGAAAGAGAACCATGGGTTCAGAAACCCATGCCTTTTCCTCCTAAACCATCCAAGAAAAAGGATGATGAGGATTTTGAGCGCTTTGCTGAAATGATTAGACCTATCTTTTTGCGTATGCGTTTGACTGATATGCTTAAAATGAATCCTTATGCTAAGTATATGAAAGATATTGTTACAAATAAAAGAAAGATACCGGAAGCTGAAATTTCCACCATGCTTGCTAATTATACTTTTAAGGGTGAATACCTAAGAAACTAGGAGATCCAGGAGTACCAACTATACCATGCTCCATTAAAAGAAACTATGTTAGTACTGCTTTATGTGATCTTGGAGCCGGTGTTAGTGTTATGTCTCTCTTTTTATATCGTAGACTTGATTTGAATAAGTTGACACCTACTGAAATATCTTTGCAAATGGCCGATAAATCAACTGCCATACCTGTCGGTATTTGTGAGGATGTGCCTGTTGTGGTTGCAAACATTACTATTTTAACGGACTTTGTTATTCTTGATATTCCTGAGGACGATAGTATGTCTATTATTCTTGGTAGACCCCTTTTGAATACTGCAGGGGCTGTTATTGATTGCAACAAAGGCAATGTCACTTTTCATGTTAATGGTAATGAGCATACGGTACACTTTCTGAGGAAACAACCCCAAGTCCATAGTATTAATTCCATTGGAAAAACTTCAACGATTATTATTGGAGGTTTTGAATTTCCTCTTCCTACTGTCAAGAAGAAATACGATATTCTTATTATTGGGGACATGCATATCCCCGTTGTGGTAACATAGTGTTATTCAAAAATTCTCCGGTTTGATGTTATTCGGAAAGAGTTTGTTAACAAGACTTGATCAACCTTGTTAATGGATTCCTTTTGATGAGCATGAGATGGATGAAGTTAGAAAGCACAACCTTTTGTACCCTCCTTTTACTTTCTGTTATTTAGATTAAATAAAGCAAAAATAGTACTTTATGTCTGTTTTCTGAATTATCCTTGCAAAAAAAACCCCGAAAATAAAAGTTCTCCAAATTCTCCGAAAATGAAATATGATATTTTGTAGAATATTTAAGAATATCTAGCACTGAGAACACACCAGGGGGAGCCACCACCTGGCCACGAGGGTCCAGGGCGCGCCCACCCCCTGGGCACGCCCCCTGCCTCGTGGGCCCCACGTGGCCCCCTCCACTTATTCCTGCACCCACACACTTCGTCTTCCTCCAGAAAAAATCACCATATAGCTCAAACTCGTGTTCTAGCTCGTTTTGCTGCGATTTTCGATCTCCTTGCTCAAATCTCCATTCACAAAACTGCTTTGGGGGATTGTTCTTCGGTATGTGACTCCTCCAATGGTCCAATTAGTTTTTGTTCTAGTGCTTTATTTATTGCAATTTTTTGCTGCCTAGGTGACCCTGTTCTTGAGCTTGCATGTCAAATTTATATGGTCCCAAGTAGTTTTAATGCATGATATAGCCTCTAGGCACTTGTGGGAGTAGTTGCTTTTTTTTGAGTTTGGTTCACTTTTTTTTGAGTCACTAAAAATTTAGGAAATTTTCAGAAAATGATGAAGTGATTATTGAGGGGCTCTTCGAGCCGAAGCTCGAAGGATAAGCAAAGTGAAGAGAATAAGAAGCCCAAATATAATCTTCCTCGCACCGCGGATGTTCGTCCGTGTGAATGGCCTTGTGATGAGTTCTTGAGAGCATCCAGGATTCATGATGATTTTTATTATTTGGCCGAGAATGCGGGCCTCACCGAATTCCTCCACGACCAGCTCGAACAGTATCTCCTACTCACTAATATTTTTGTGCAAAATTTTCATTTCCATGCTAGGAGATCGCTACCTTCGGTGGATTTTTATTTATATGATGAGTTTAAGGAGATGTCACTTTATGATTTTTGTTCGGTTTGCAAGTCACCCTTTGCGGGCAGCATAGAGGAACCACATCGTAATGATGTGGAAGGGTTTATTGATATGATTGCTGTAGGGGAAACGAGGAAAGTTTCCGATACAAGAATCACTAGCATACATTTTCCTGTTCTACGTTACTTTGCAATATTTGCTAGTAGATGCTTAATTGGTCGCGGGAACAGTGGAAATCTTAGTGCTCCTGATATTGTTATTTTGCGCCATGCTTTGTTTCGTGATACCACTTTCAGTTTAGGCGCTATTATTGCTAAACGGTTAAATCTGAACCGCACAAAGGGTCCCATCTTTGGAGGCATCTTTGCTTCGCGCCTTGCTGCACACTTTAACATACCTATTAGGCATTATGAGAAAGAGGAAACGTTGCTGCCTCCTATTTTTCTAGATTATAAGAGTATGGTAGCACATGATTTTAATGTTAAAGATAAGAAGAAGATGCTTAAGTATAAATTGATATTTGATAAAAATTACTGTGAGATTATTACCTTGCCTACACCCTCTCTGTTTAACATATTTTCAGGCACGTACCTCATTTTGCCGGAGGCCATTCATGCATACTTGAGCGTGGCATCTGCTCCAGAGGCTGAGCCGGAGCCACCACTTGACCCTTATCGGTAGTCTGTTTATCAGTGGGATCCGGAGGAGCTTGCTAACCAGTGGCACCCTGAGGATCCTCCACAGTACACTGGAGATGCCAACTTTGGATATCCGCCAGGCCATCCATGGGCATAGACCAACTTAGGCAAAAAGCCTAAGCTTGGGGGAGTACGTATTTCTCACCGACATTACATTCATGTTCACACACTCATGCTAGTTGTCGGTGCTCATACTTTTTCATTGTACAATCCATGCTAGTTTATTTTCTGTTTTAAGTCTTCCTCTTGTGTGTTTGAATAACCTTGATAAAAACCAAAAAAATTAATTGTAGCTTTTAGCTAGTTTACTTTCCATGACTGTAGTAGTAATAATTAAAAGAAAACCCAAAAAGATTTCTCGTTCTCTTTTTTTGCTTGTTGGGAGCTTTCCCGTATAAATAGTTTTATTTCTTTTCTTTCCTTTGGGGGTCCAGAGGAGAAGACCATAATGAAAATGTTGAAGTGGCTCTTATATGCATTATTGTTGACCTAACAAAGAGCCCATGTTACCTTGTCTTCTCCCTTGTATTAAAATGCCTACAGATTCCAGCTTAGTCCAATTGCACGTGCACTATTATTATTATCCACACCGTTCGGTCGTGCAAATGAAAGGCAATAATGATGATATATGATGGACTGATTGAGATGAGAGAAGCTGGTATGAACTCGACCTCTCTTGTTTTTGTAAATATGATTAGTTCATCGTTCCTGATTTAGCCTATTATGAATGAAACATGTTCGCAATGACAATTAGAGATTATAGTTGCTTATGCCATGCTTAATTAGCTAAGAGTTTATAATGGTTTACCTTGCGTGCCAACATGCTATTAAAATGGTTGTGATGTGGTATGATAGGGTGGTATCCTCCTTTGAATGATTCAAGTGGCTTGACATGGCACATGTTCACACATGTAGTTGAAACAAAATCAATATAGCCTCCACGATATTTATGTTCATGGTGGATTAAATCCTACTCATGCTTGCCCTCCGTGTTGATTAATTTTAATGCATGTTCATGACTGTTGTCGCTCTCTAGTTGGTCGCTTCCCAGTCTTTTTCTAGCCTTCACTTGTACTAAGCGGGAATACTGCTTGTGCATCCACTTCCATAAACCCCAAAGTTATTCCATATGAGTCCACCATACTTTCCTATATGCGGTATCTACCTGCCATTCCAAGTAAATTTGTATGTGCCAAACTCTAAACCTTCAAATAAAATTCTATTTTGTATGCTCGAATAGCTCATGTATCAACTAGGGCTGTCTGTATCTTCCATGCTAGGCAGGTTATTCTAAGAGGAGTGGACTCCGCTCCTCACTCACGAGAAAATGGCTGGTCACCGGGATGCCCAGTCCAATGCTCAAACCAAATCAAAATAATTGCAAACAAAACTCCCCCAGGATTGTTGTTAGTTGGAGGCACCCATTGTTTCAGGCAAGCCATGGATTGATGCTTGTTGGTGGTGGGGGAGTATAAACTTTACCATTCTTCTTGGGAACCGCCTATAATGTGTGCAGCATGGAAGATATCGAGATCTCTCGGTTGTTATGTTGACAATGAAAGTATGCCGCTCAAAATATTATTTATCTCTATTTCAAAACCGAGCTCTGGCACCTCTACAAATTCCTGCTTCCCTCTACGAAGGGCCTATCTATTTACTTTTATGTTGAGTCATCCTCCTCTTATTAAAAAGCACCAGCTGGAGAGCACCGCTGTCATTTGCATCCATTACTACTAGTTTATATTGAGTATGACTATGATTGGATCTCTTTTACCATGAATTACAATGTTTAGTCAGTCCTTGATCTTCAGAGGTGCTCTGCATTTATGTTTTGCGGTCTCAGAAAGGGCTAGTGTGATACCATCTTGTTATATCATTTTATGTTTGTTTTGAGAAAGTGTTGTCATCCGAGATTTATTATTATTGCTCGCTAGTTGATTATGCCATTGATACGTGTAAATATGAGACCTAAGTGTTATTGTGAATATGGTTAGTTCATAATCTTTGCTGAAAACTTGAATGCTGGCTTTACATATTTACAACAACAAGAGCAAACAGAGTTTGTAAATGTTTTTCTTTATCACTTTCAGTTTATCAACTGAATTGCTTGAGGACAAGCAAAGGTTTAAGCTTGGGGGAGTTGATACATCTCCATTGTATCTACTTTTCGAAACACTTTTGCCCTTGTTTTGGACTCTAACTTGCATGATTTGAATGGAACTAACCCGGACTGACGCTGTTTTCAGCAGAATTGCCATGGTGTTATTTTTGTGCAGAAATAAAGGTTCTCGGAATGACCTGAAACTTCACGGAGAATATTTTTGGAATTAATAAAAAATACTGGTGAAAGAATCAAGACCAGGGGGCCCACACCCTATCCACGAGGGTGGGGGGCGCGCCTACCCCCCTGGGTGCGCCCCCTGTCTAGTGGGCCCCCTAAGGCTCCACCGACCTCAACTCCAACTCTATATATTCACGTTCAGGGAGAAAAAAAATAAGAGAGAAGGATTCATCGCGTTTTCCGATACGGAGCCGCCGCCAAACCCTAATCTCTCTCGGGAGGGCTGATCTGGAGTCCGTTCGAGGCTCCGGAGAGGGAAATCCGTCGCCATCATCATCATCAACCTTCCTCCATCACCAATTTCATGATGCTCACCGCCGCGCGTGAGTAATTCCATCATAGGCTTGCTGGACGGTGATGGGTTGGATGAGATTTATCATGCAATCGAGTTAGTTTTGTTAGAGTTTGATCCCTAGTATTCATTATGTTCTGAGATTGATGTTGCTATGACTTTGCTATGCTTAATGCTTGTCACTAGGGCCTGAGTGCCATGAGTTCAGATTTGAACCTATTATGTTTTCATGAATATATGTGAGTTCTTGATCCTATCTTGCAAGTCAATAGTTACCTACTATGTGTTATGATCCGGTAACCCCGAAGTGACAATAATCGGGACCACTCCCGATGATGACCGTAGTTTGAGGAGTTCATGTATTCACTATGTGTTAATGCTTTGGTCCGGTACTCTATTAAAAGGAGGCCTTAATATCCCTTAGTTTCCAATAGGACCCTGCTGCCACGGGAGGGTAGGACAAAAGATGTCATGCAAGTTATTTTCCATAAGCACGTATGACTATATTCGGAATACATGCCTGCATTTCATTGATGAACTGGAGCTAGTTCTGTGTCACCCTATGTTATAACTGTTGCATGAGGAATCGCATCCGACATAATTATCCATCACTGGTCCAATTCCTACGAGCTTTTCACATATTGATCTTTGCTTAGTTACTTTTCCGTTGCCACTATTACAATTACTACAAAACTGCTACTGTTACTTTTGCCACCGTTACCGTTACTTCCATACTACTTTGCTACTAAACATTTTGCTGCAGATATTAAGTTATCCAGGTGTGGTTGAATTGACAACTCAACTGCTAATACTTGAGAATATTCTTTGGCTCCCCTTGTGTCGAATCAATAAATTTGGGTTGAATACTCTACCCTCGAAAACTGTTGCGATCCCCTATACTTGTGGGTTATCAGCGTGCTCCTCTTCTCTTCCTGCATAATGTACTAAACTCGGAGTACATGTGTATGTGGGTGGCATCGACTTAGGGAGCTAGAGATGGTGCGTGCGAGATGTCCTGAGAGATAGGTGTGTGCGTGATAAAGAGGGAGAGAGATGATATGTGTCGAGGTAGAAAAAAGACTAGTCTATAGCTCGCCACGAGGCTATTCCCGTCGAACGCCCCAATAAGTGTAAGATATCTATCCGACGGTGCCAGTTATTGCACGTACACAACAGTATAAAAAGAAGTACCATGGCATATGCTACACCACGGCCAATAACACGTGCCCACGACGCCATCTGGGAATAGTGCCGCACTTCAAAACTAGAACCGTCAATAAATTTTGAGCTTGCGTCTCGTCACATTCCAAATTACTACCACACTAAATTTAATTGCAAACCTGTTCACACCGATCATGACCTAAACGGTTTCCCACTTAGGAGCGTATTAGTACTCGGTTATAAATACTACTATGCCAAGATGACTGCACATTCCTCCTCAACTCCTCATCCACAAAAACAAACAAGTCATTCAGCATCCTTCCCTTGCGTCTGCCATGGCCAGCGTGAGTACTGGGTCGAGAGATTACCACCAGGGGGAGGCGAGCATGGAAGCAGAAGCACGAGAGATGTCCCGCCTCTCCGCGAAAGCAGCTGACATGTCCCGCCGCGCGGAAGTAGAAGCACGGAGGTCCCGCTCCGTCGTCGATGCAGCAGACTGGTCCAGCCGCGCCGCGAAAGCAGTAGAGATGTCCCGCCGCACCACGAATGCAACGAAGATGTCCCGCCACGCCGCGGTGGCCTGGGAAAATGTCTAGCGGGCGGGCAACGACTCTTACAGGCACATGCATGTGACCGTCCATAGCCAGATGGATCAGATCTCTGGCTGGCCGAGGTTATAGGACAACATGAAAGCCTCATTTGAACAGGCTACCGGCGTCATCCGACAACTAAGGGAGGGCAATGAGAAGCTCCGGGCCAAGCGCAACCTGCCGAGGGCGAAGATCGACGGAAGTGCAGAGCAGTGGGAGGAGACCAATGCCTTGTTCAAGAGGACTGGCGTCATCGTCAAGAAACCTATGGACGAGAATGACATGCTCTGCATCGAGCGCCAAAGGCTGGTGGAGGAATCCATGGATGCTCTCAAGTAGCATCTTGAGGACACGAAAGAGCTCATCGCCGCTCACTGCGGAGACTACTTCCCGTGGCCTACAGCAACGCATCAAGAAAGTAGAGATCAGCGAGCCAAATCGTTGTCTTCCTTCTTCTTTTGCCCTTGTGTATTTCGGGCATAGCGCACGTGGATTTTTTTAATTATCTTCGTAATTATGTAAGACAATTATTATCCACTGTTGTTGTCCTTATATATTCATCAGTCTTGCTATAAGTCGCAGTAGATGCTATGTAGGTCTGTCGGATCTTACATCAAGATCCATGCAAAATTTTCTTTTCAGATTTTCTTTTTTCTCTCTTAAATCTCAGTCGAGTGAGACATAGCCACGCCATTAAACAGGGGCTCGGGCGCCATTAATGGAGACCTTGGGAGAGAGGTGGGCGGCAGATGGAGGTCAAAGGGCTCTCCTCCCGATAAGCACGCGCAAGGGTCTGATCGCACGCCTCCCGTACTCAAATAGCTACCCTGCACGACGCCTCCTAGCTAATAAAAAAAGGGACGCGTGGCGACACGTAAATGGTAAGTAGAACGCCCATGGTTTCAATAATACTTGTGTTTCTGATTGTAACGTGACACCACTTGTTCCAAAATGACTTTGTTGATTGTTAATCTGTGCGCCTTCGCAAATCGGACAGCAAAATTACCACAACATGTTGGTGCCATGTCATGACACCAAGCCAAGTTTCATGATTTTCATGCGTGTTTTGGATTTATAGGAATTAAAAAACCAAGTTTCTCAATGTTTCCGGCCGAGCCACGACGCCTAGATGTTTGAATTTCATTCTCATTTCTTGCATGGGACCTAGAAATTTACCCGAGGACACACATGTGATTTTCAACCAACTTTGGTGCACTGGAGCATGTGCTTGTAGTTCAAATTTGAATTATGCACATTAAATGACGAGAAACTCAATTAATGTATAAAAAGGCCAAACGAACCCAGAATAATTCCAAAATTTAACATGACACTCATATAGTTCTATGTTGCCTCTATAAAGAAAATCAAGGGGGGGGGGGGTGCAGCGTATATCGTTTCGTACACAAAGGTGACACGTTCCCTCTCAGAACCACGAGCATTGTTGAGAGAAGCTACGGTTTGCAAGAAGCTTATACCAAAATTTGTTCCAATTCGGCCAATTTTTACCACAACATGTTAGTACCATGACATGACACCATGCCAAGTTTCACGATTTTCAGGCGTGTTTTGGATTTACAAGAATTTTAAAACCAAGTTCTCTCAATGTTCTCGGCCGAGCCACGACGCCTAGATGTTTGAATTTCATTCCCATTTCTTGCATGGGACCTAGAAATTTACCCGAGGACACACATGTTATTTTTCAACCAACTTTGGTGCACTGGAGCATGTGCTTGTAGTTCAAAATTGAATTATGCACATTAAATGACCAGAAACTCTATTAATGTATAAAAAAGGCCAAACGAACCCGGACTAATCCCAAAATTTAAAACGACACTCATATAGTCATTCTATGTTGCCCTCTATAAAGAAAATCAGGGGGGCGTATATCGCTTCGCACACAAAGGTGACACGTTCCCTCTCAGAACCACGAGCCTTCTTGAGAGAAGCGCCGGTTTGCAAGAAGCTTATACCAAAACGTGTTCCAATTTGGCCAAGTTTTTTTACCACAACATGTTAGTGCCATGACATGACACCATGCCAAGTTTCATGATTTCCAGGCGAGTTTTGGATTTACAAGAATTTAAAAACCAAGTTTCTCAATGTTCTCGGCCGAGTCACAACGCCCAGATGTTTGAATTTCATTCCCATTTCTTGCATGGGACCTAGAAATTCACCCATGGACACACATGTGATTTTTCAACCAACTTTTGTGCACCGGAGCATGTGCTTGCAGTTCAAATTTGAATTATGCACATTAAATGTCCAGAAACTCAATTAATATATAAAAAAGGCCAAACGAACCCAGAATAATTCCAAATTTTAACAAAATGTAAACTTAAATAATATCTTCTCTATGTGGGGCATTTAATAAATGTCTATTATATATGTTTTCTACCCTATTCAAATTTAGTAGATATGATAGTTTGATGCTCTCACATAATCTATTATTAGCACTATAGGGGTTGTTGATTCCTATCAACTACCATATCCTAAAGGTTAAAACAGGTACATAATCATCTTCTATGTTTTGCACAGTGCACTACAAACCCCAGTACGATGACGCACATTAAACTGTTGATACGAGTTTTATGTACACTAGAGGCTTAAACTTGATTTTCATATTGTTTGAAATTGTGTCAATAAAGATTTTTTTAAAGAATATTGTTTGCTGATGTTGTCGGATGTGTGTATGAAAGATGTTTTTTCCCTCCCATTGCAACACATGGGCATGTTTTGGTAGTGTATAGGCCTAAAGAACCCGGAATAATTCCAAAATTTAACAGGGCACTCATATAGTTCTATGTTGCCTCTGTAAATAAAATCAGGGGGAGGCAGCGTATATCATTTTGCACACAAAGGTGACACGTTCCCTCTCGGAACGACGAGGCTTGTTGAGAGAATCTTCGTTTTTGCAAGAAGCTTATAGCAAAACTTGTCCCAATTCAAAACTCAAATAACTTTCGTGGATAGAATAGACCTGATCATAAAATCAATGTTCATCGGATCACAACAAACATGCCGCAAAAAGAGTTACAGCAAATAGATCTCCAAGAGACCATTGTATTGAGAATCAAAAGAGAGAGAGGAAGCCATCTAGCTACTAACTACGGACCCGAAGGTCTACAATGAACTACTCATGCATCATCGGAGAGGCACAAATGAGGATGATGAACCCCTCTGTGATGGTGTCTAGATTGGATATATGGTTTCTGGAACTTGCGTTGGCTGGAATTGTGTTTCGTCGACTCCCATAGGGTTTTTGGATTTTTGGGGTATTTACAGAGCAAAGAGGCGGTGCGGGAGGCGGCCAAGGTCGGCACAACCCACCAGGGCACGCCTGGGCCCCCAGGCTCGCCCAGGTGGGTTGTGCTCTCCTCGGAGCCCCCTGGTACTTCCTTGGCCCATTGTGTGTCTTCTGGTCCAGAAATATCTCCAAAAAGTTTCACTGTGTTTGGACTCCGTTTTGGTATGATTTTCTGCAAGTAAAATACAAGCAAAAGACAGCAACTGGCACTAGGCGCTATGTCAATAGGTTAGTCCCAAAAATGATATAAAGTTCCTATAAAATGATTGTAAAACATCCAAGAATGATAATATAACAACATGGAACAATAAAAATAATATATACGTTGGAGACGTATCAGCATCCCCAAGCTTAATTCCTGCTCATCCTCGTGTAGGTAAATGCTAAAAATAGAATTTTTGATGTGGAATGTTGTCTATCATGTTCATCACATATTCTTTTCTTTTGTAGCATGGACATTTGGACTTTTAAATGATTCAAAGCAATAGTCTAGTTTTGACATGAAGATTTCAATGCTCAAGCATACTAACAAGCAACCATGTCTTTCAAAATATCGACACTAAAGTAAGTTATCCCTAGCCCATTATGCTCAATCATTGATCCATTCATGAAACACACTCGCATATTAGCTACACCCAATGCTCAAGTACGATCATAGTGCCCCTTAGTTGATGCTTTATGAGAGAAGATGGAGACTCAAAATAAAAAATAAAAATTACATAAAGTAAATAGAAAGGCCCTTCGCGAAGGGAAGTAGGGATTTGTGTGCCACAGCTCAAAGCGGAAAAAGATAGAGATAAAACATTTTGGGTGGCATGCCTTTCCTATCAACGAAAACGATCGAGTAGTTCCCAATACTTTCCATGCTAGATATATCATAGGCGGTTCCCAAACAGAAAATAAAGTTTATTCCTTTTTCCACCATACATCCGCATTCCATGGCTAACGGAATCCACGGGTACCGTCCATACCACCACTTTCCAAGGAATTTATTATCTGATAACATAAAGTAAATTCATTTTTCATTTCGGGACTGGGCATCCCTAATACCTTTGCCGTACTCTTGTGCAATGACAAGTGAATGAACACTCATCTTGGGAATAACACATCTAGCATGGAAAAATATCGGCCACCCCTACCGTTTTATGAGCGGTACGAGCACACAATAAGGAAATTTATTTTGAAGATTAGAGATGGCACATACAAATTTGCTTAGAACGGCACGGAAATACCGCATATAGCTAGGTATAGTGGAATCATAAGGCAAAAAGTGGGTTTAAGGATTTTGGATGCACAAGTAGTAATCCCACTTAGTACAAGTGAAGGCTAGCAAAAGATTGAGAAGCATCCAACCAAGAAACAGAAAATCTCATAAGCGAGCATTAAGCATAACTAATACCGAATAATGCACCACAAGTAGGATGTAATTTCATTGCATAACTACTGTCTTTCGTGCTTGCACAGGGAATCACAAACCTTGACACCAATATTCTTACTAAAGCATAATTACTCACCAACATGACTCACATATTATATCATCATATCGCAAGACTATTACAAGGAATCAAGTTTATTTTGTCCAATGATCTTCATGAAAGTTTTTATTATATCCCTCTTGAATATCTATCACTTTGGGACCAATTTCATATGTTGCTTTTGATAGCTCAAACAAATGTATGTAAAGAACATGAGCATACAAATTTTCTTCTCTCAAAATAATTTAAGTGAAGCATGAGAGAATTTCTAATTTTTTTACTAACTCTCAAATAAATCTAAGTGAAGCATGAGAGCATTTCTTCAAAAAAATTAAAGCACACCATGCTCAAAAAGATATAAGTGAAGCACTAGAGCAATTCCATTGCTCATAAAGATTTAAGTGAAGCACACAGAGCAATTTTAACAAATCATAGCATAATTTTGGCTCTCTGAAATAGGTGTGTCCAGCAAGGATACTTGACTAAAAAATGAAGCAAAAGAAGCAAAGACTCAAATAATACAAGACGCTCCAAGAAAAAACTCATGATATGTGACGAATAAAAATATAGTTCCACGTAAAATACCGATGGTCGTTAGAAGAAAGAGGCGAGTGGAATCCCCAAGCTTAGTTGCTTGTTCCTCTTTGGATAATAACTTGGGGTGCCGTGGGCATCCCCAAGCTTAGGCTCTTCTTACTCCTTGTTCCTTCATCCATCATGATCTCACCCAAAACTTGAAAACTTCAATCACACAAAACTCAACAAAACCTTCGTCAGATCCGTTAGTATAACAAAGCAAATTACTACTCTAAGTACTATTGCAAACCCATTCAGATTTTATTTTTGCATTATATCTAATGTATTCCAACTTTACCATGGCTTATACCCTCCAATACAAACCATAGATTCATCAAAATAAGCACACAACGCAAAGAAAACAGAATATTTCAAAAACAAAACAGTCTGTAGCAATCTGAAAACTTTGAATACTTCTATAACTCCACAAATTCTGAAAATTAGGACCGCATGGCCAATTTTTATATCAATCTTGTGTACGAAAATCAGGATTTTATCGCGCTTCTTTGATAAATTAAAATTATTTTACTGGGCGCAAAAGTTTCTGTTTTTCAACAAGATCAAATCAACTATCACCCAACATGATCCCAAAGGCTTTGCTTGGCACAAACACTAATTAAAACATAAAAAACACAATCATAACATTAGCATAATTGTGCAAACACTCAAGAACAGAAAGAAAAAGACAAAATAAATTTTATTCATTGGGTTGGCTCCCAACAAGCGCTATCGTTTTATGCCCCTAGCTAGGCATAATGCATAGATCTAAGTGTTGTCATCTTTCTTCTTATTTTCCAACTCCTCAATAAAACACTTAGAATTCTTCAAAGATATAGCATACAAATTTTCAATAACAATACTCCTGGAAAAAGTTTGAAAATTTCATTCTTGCAAGTAGGGTCTTTTATCACTTCAACAAAATCGGGGTGAATACTAATCATCTTAAGATCTTCTTTGTTACTATTAGAAGTTGCACCCTTGTTTTTAGTGACTTGAGTAATCTTGCTAATTTTTACTGGAGTTTTTTCAATAGTTTTAGCGGAAGAAAAAGCCATGTTTAAATTACTAAAAATTTCTTCCAACTTATCAATTCTAGCGGGGCTCTCCTCTATTCTCTCGTTGAATGCGGTTTGTTTTTCTTTTAGTACCTTAAGAGCATCTCCCACTTTTGACCCAATTCTATTAGCAAGATTATGCATCCTTTTATCCAATTTTTCAATGTTTTCTTCAGCGAGCATTTTCTTTTCAATAGCTTCTAGCCTTTCCATAACATGCTCAAGAGTTAAAGTTGTTTCATTAATCATGAGAGGTGGTGAACCCACTAGATTTCCCATGGAACTAAAAGCATCTAGAGAAGGACACATCAAGAAATTCCCACTGGTAATCGTATCAAGGACAAATCTATACCAAGTAGTGATGCCCATGTAAAAACGGTGAAGATGAACAGCGGTAGATTGCTTACGAAAAGATCTATTATCAGCATTGCAAATCCTATACCAAGCATCTTTTAAATTCTCTCCTCCCCTTGTTTGAAGTTAAGAACCTCGTTCTCGGGGGTGCATGCAATAGAGGAAGAACTATTCATAACGACAAAAAGTGACGAACAAAATTGCATACGAAAACAGATCTGACGAGAAAACAGCGAACGAAAAAGAGGGCGAATAAAATGGCAATTTTTTGTGAAGTGGGGGATATGAAAATGAGAGGCAAATGGAAAATAATGTCAATTCCAAGGAGATGATATTTGCGATTAGGAACCTGATAGATGTTGATGATGTGTCCCCAGCAACGGCGCCAGAAATTCCTTTTGATGCGGCTTGAACTACGTCGGTATTTCCCCAAAGAGGAAGGGATGATGCAGCACAGCTACGGTAGGTATTTCCGTAATAATAAATGGGCTGTAGTTATAAAAATTTGGTGTAAATATAAAAAATACACACCGAACAAGTAATAGGTTTCAAAATTACAACTGGTGCCTCTCCGATGACGCGTGAGTAGTATTTTGTAGACCTTCGGGTCCGTAGTTAGTATCTAGATGGCTTCCTCTCTCTCGTTTGATTCTCAATACAATGGTCTCTTGGAGATCCATATGATGTAACTCTTTTTGCGGTGTGTTTGTTGGGATCGGATGAACTTTGAGTTTATGATCAGATATATCTTTTTATCCGTGAAAGTTATTTGAGTCTTCTTTGATATCTTATATGCATGATTGCTTATAGCCTCGTATTTCTTCTCCGATATTTGGGTTTTATTTGGCCAACTTGATCTATTTATCTTGCAATGGGAAGAGGTGCTTTGTGATGGGTTTGATCTTACGGTGCTTGATCCCAGTGACAGATGGGGAACCAACATGTATATATCGTTGCCATTAAGGATAACAAGATGGGGTCTATTTCTACATAAATAGATCTTGTCTACATCATGTCATCGTTCTTATTGCATTACTCCATTTCTCCATGAACTTAATACACTAGATGAATGCTGGATAGCGGTCGATGTGCGGAGTAATAGTGGTAGATGCAGGCAGGAGTCGGTCTACTAATCTTGGACGTGATGCCTATATAATGATCTTTGTCTGGATATCATCATGATTATTTGAAGTTCTATCAATTGCCCAACAGTAATTTGTTTACCCACCGTTTGCTATTTTTCTCGAGAGAAGCCACTAGTGAAATCTACGTGTGATGACCCCGATTCGACCGTACACTAATCATACACGCAAATGTGTACGATCAAGATCAGGGACTCACGGGAAGATATCACTACACAAATCTAGACACAAATAAAATAATACAAGCTTCACATTACAAGCCAGGGGCCTCGAGGGCTCGAATACAAGCTCGATACACAAGAGTCAGCGGAAGCAACAATATCTGAGTACAGACATAAGTTAGACAAGGATGCCTTAAGAAGGCTAGCACAAACATCAACGATCGAAGAGGCAAGGGCGCAGTATGTACAATGCATTCGTCATTGAAGACATATCGATACATATACAGAGCCAATTACACGTTGTTCATAAGAGTTCAGATGAGAGAAACATCGCAGACATACTAGGCGGCACGTATGCACGCGATGGAGGGATTCCACAATGGGACATAGCAAGGTTACATCAATGTCAGGGAAAACCTCTGGAGCGAGGAATTTGCAAGTGACGACGCAAGGTGCCCTCGATATGAGGAGCCTGCGTCAGTGAACAATCTAAAGCAGATCTTGACCCTTGATTTGAGAAAGGGTAATACAAACCTCCGGGTGGATGTGATCACGAGAACCTAATGTTGGAGTTAGTAAAATCATTTAACCCGAATAGAAGAGAGATCAGAGTCCCAGAGTAAAGGTCGAGGAGTAAAAGATCCTAATACCACCCAATGGTGACGTGGGCCCGTAAGCCACACAGCCATGTTAGTAAATCAGTTTTTCAAAGGCTAGACTCAACTTCGGCCAAGGAGTTGGAAAGGGGGATCCTACAGGCAGTCGGCTCTGATACCAACTTGTGACGCCCCCGATTCGACCGTACACTAATCATACACGCAAATGTGTACGATCAAGATCAGGGACTCACGGGAAGATATCACAACACAACTGTAGACACAAATAAAATAATACAAGCTTCATATTACAAGCCAGGGGCCTCGAGGGCTCGAATACAAGCTCGATACACAAGAGTCAGCGGAAGCAACAATATCTGAGTATAGACATAAGTTAGACAAGGATGCCTTAAGAAGGCAAGCACAAACATCAACGATCGAAGAGGCAAGGCCTCCTGCCTGGGACCTCCTAACTACTCCTGGTCGTCGGCGGTCTTCATGTAGTAGCATCCGTCGGCGGTGGCATCTGGCTCCAAGGATCCACCATCTGGTTGCATCAACCGGAAAGAAGAAGGAAGGGGAAAAGGGGTAGCAAAGAAACCATGAGTACTCATCCAAAGTACTCGCAAGCATCAGATCTATACTAAGTATGCATTGGTATCAAATGGAAGGGCTGTATCTGTGGACTGAACTGCAGAAAGCCAGAATAGAGGGGAAGGCCTAGCCTATCAAAGACTAGCATCTTCAAGCAGCTCCAAGCATCTTGCAGCATGTAGAAGAGTAAAGAATAGCAGTTTATATTTAACAAACATGTTGTAGCATTAAAGCCCAGAGATCCTTCCTCGACTCCCCGCGAGAAAGCAATCCCGGAGCCACATATATCAAGTATCCATTTCTAGTTGTAAAAGATCAAGATATAAGTCTGAACGTCCATTACCGTGGACACGGTATTCGAATATATATCTTCCCTGCAGGGGTGCACCACGTTTTCCAACACGCTTGATTACTCTGGCCGGACACACTTTTCTGGGTCAATGCCCGGCCTCGAATGATCAACACGTCGCAGCCCTACCTAGGCTCAGCAAAGAGGTTCCCGTCGGTCTACATCCTAAGCACTCCGGGGTCTGGGCCCATCGCCCGTTGCACTCCGGGTCGTTGTGTGCAGGGTGGATACCAGCACCACCCGTGTAGTGGATGGCACGATCCGACCGTGCCACAATGCTGAACTGGACATCTGACAAAGCTTCGGCTGATACCACGATGTCAAGGCCCATAACTATTCTCGCATGGTGGTTAGTGCGTAAAGGCCAAAGGCCAATTTAGAACAAATACCCAAACATGTTAGTGCATTAACAATTAAAAGTAGTGACGGTTGTCGGGACAAGTCCGGAGCTACCACCCCCTCCTGGGTGATACCGCTAAACAGCCAGCTGCCACTGTCACATCGCACGGGTGCTCTCCGGGCCCGCCCGGCTTTCACATCAACTCGCGGGTACCCCTCAGGGCCGACCCGACTTCAACAATGGTCTCAAGTGAAGTCAAGGTAACCGTGTGTCCAAAACATCAAGGAAGAAAACCCGAGGAATCACCCCCGGTGGATTCCACTCAATGTAATCATCAAGGTGAATGTAAGAGGGACCACCCTCAAGGTTCACACTTGAGGTGTTGCATGATAGAGCCGTATCGGGAATGGTGAAAGAGGAACCACCCCCGTTGACCATGACCAAATAGCTACACTACAGAATTATCATCAGGAGTGCGTTATGAGGGATCACCCTCGGCACTCGATAGTAGCTCTGCAGAGTCGAGCAACTAATGGGGGGTGATGTGATGTGAGGTGTCAGGTTCTGGTCGTCGATCACGTTGATCGAGGCATCAATGATGAAGCAGGGGCAACAAGGACAAGTGGGGGTCACTGATGGATCTCTAACCAACCTATACTAAGCAGTTTAGGACAAGCAGGTAGGTAACAATAGCAGGTACAAAAGTAGGCTATGCATCAGAATAGGAGCAATCAATAACAGTAGCATAATCTAATGCAAGCATGAGAGAATGGAATGGGCGATATCGGGATGATCAAAGGGGGGGCTTTCCTAGTTGCGCAGACGAGAAGGAGGGGTTGTCGGTGACGTAGTCGATCACAGTGGCATCGGCAGCCGTCACGGGGTCTACCGAAGAGAAGAGGGGGGAGAAACATTAAATACATAGCAAGCAAGTGCATAACAGGATAACAGGCAGAGCTAGACGTGTTCTAACGCGGTGCTACACGATACCGGCGAAGGGGGATAACATCCGGGAAAGTTTTCCCGAAGTTTGGCATTTTCGGACAAATGAAACAGAGGGGGACGGTTGCATGTTCGCTATGCTAGAGGCATGTGACAGGTGAACGTAGAGTGTATCCGGATTCGTCTCGTCGTTCTGAGCAACTTTCATGTATAAAACTTTTTCATCTGAGTTACAAATTAATTTCTATGAATTTTCAAAGATTTAACAATATTCTGAAATTGTTATTAACTAAAAAGATAATACTGCACCAGCATGACGTCATCCTGACGTCAATAGTCAACCAGCCAGTTGACTGGTCAAACTGACGCCGAGGACCCACCTGTCATTGACAGTGGGTGGTTTAACAGATTTTAACTAATCTAATTAGCTAATTAGCCATTGGGCCCACCAGTCATTGGGGGCTTAGGTTAAACTAATTAATCAAATTAACCTACTTAATTTAGTTAACTAAATCACTAATTGATTAATTAATCATTATTTTTAATTTTTACAATTTCCTTTTACTCTTTTTTTATAAACATGGGCGTGGGGCCCCGCTGGCAGTGGCACATCTGGCCACTGGAGCGGGCTATCGGGGCTGCGGGAGCGGGGCGCTCGCCCGAACGGGCACGAGCGAGAGGACGCGGCGCCGACGGCGGGCGCATCGGAGGGGGTTAGGGTGCACGCGGGCGGGGAACAGTGGGCGCGGCCAAGCAGCAGTGGTCTGCGGTGGCCGTGGGTGGCGCGCAGTGGCGGCAACAGCAGCTGGGCTAGCGGGGGCCGCGGCGGGCGCAAAGGGCAGCGACAACAGCGGGTGGCGGTGGCGCCGCTGTGAGCGGAAGCGAGCGAGGAGGAGGGCCCGCGGCGGTGAGCAAGTAGGGGCGGCCATGTGCCGGAGCAAGGGCGATGGCTGGCGAGCACCACAACAGCGGTAGGCAGTAGTGCAACGCAAGTAGCGGCAACAATGGCAGGAGCAGAGCGGCAGCTGCGAGCCTGCGCGAGGCAAGGCGTCGGGGCGCGGGAGGGGCGCGTGGGTGTGCCCGAGGGCGTGGATGGGGCGCGGTGGGGGAGGCATGTAGGGCGCGGCCGCCACGCTGTGAGCGTGTCCACGCAGCTCGCTGCGGGCGGTCGGGTACGGCGGCTACGGCGACTTAGGCGACGAACCGAAGGGGGAAAACAGTGGAGTCGAGGGAGAGCTCACGTTGCGGCACACGGTGGCCGGCGGGAGCTTAGGAGCGTAGAGGTTTTGCCGGATCGACGGCGAACGACGACGGTGATCCGAGGAAGAAGACGAAGTGGGCGACGGCGCCGGTGGTCCTCCTCGTTAATCCAGGGTCGTATGCGAAGCAGAGGAGCACAGAAGAACTGCTGGACACAGGCCCAGGGCGCGGGGTGACGGAGGCCACGCTGGTGAGCTTGGTCATGGCGATGGTGGTCCGGTGTAGCGAGGGGGAGAGAAGGTGGATCTGGGAGGGGGTTGGGGGCGTCGAGGAGGAATGGGAGAGGGGCTAGGGTTCATAGGGGGGGCGGCGCCGGCCGATGATCGACACGGCGCCGGCCGGTGAGCGGATGGGCGCCACGATCCCCCCGCTCTTGTAGCGAGGAGGGGAACGGCGAGGCAAGCGTCCGGGCCGGCCTGGCCTGGCAAGTGAGGCCAGCCGGGCCACGAGGCCCACTGGGGGGTGTGGTTTTGTTTTTCATTTATTTACTGTTTGTATTTTCCCTTTTTTCTGTATTTGTCTTAGCTAATGTTTTCTTTTTTGTTTTGCTGGCCAATGATCATTGTTTAAGTATGAGTTTTGGCATATAAATATTAGACAACATTACAGGGTTGCACAAAAAAGTTTGGGGCCAAATGGAGCTGTTCAAATGTAGCCTTGAATTTAAATGGCTCACTTAAGTGTTGCTGGTCCAACTTTAAATACCCTAAGGGCATTTTAAAATAATCAAATGATGTTTGTTAACTCATGAAAATTACTTAGAGAATATTTCGAACACAACGAACATTTTTGTTTTTGACACTTGAAAACTTTTATTTTTGAGTTTGTTTTAAATTTTAATTTGAACCAACTTTGGACCAACGCAAGTTTAACAACAGTAATGTGATGACATGGCACCATTAATGTGGAATTACTGTAGCTTGATTATCCGGTCGTCACACTACGGCCCCCGGCTCTCTTCTTTAGTATATTTGCCTTTGCGATCTATTTTATTTGCTTTTATTTTCATATCTATTAAACCAAAACTACAAAAATACCTTGCTGCACTTTATTTTATTGGCGTTCGATCCATCAATTATTACAACTCTCTCACGTTCGTTTGCCAATTTCTGGCGCCGTTACCCGAAAGGGATTGACAACCCCTTTTACACGTCGGGTTGCGAGTATTTGTTATTTGTGTACAGGTGCTGTTTACATAGTGTTGCTTGGTTCTCCTACTTGTTCGATAACCTTTGTCTCATCACTGAGGCAAATACCTACCGTCGCTGTGCTGCATCATCCCTTCCTCTTTGGGGAAATTCCGACGTAGTCTAGCAAAAGGAATTTCTGGCGCCGTTGCCGGGGAGGATCATCAACATCTACCAGGTTCCTAATCACAAATCTCATCTCCTCGCAATTTATATTATTTGCCATTTTCCCCTTGTTTTCCTCTCCCCCACTTCACAAAAATTTGTCGTTTTATTCGCCCTCTTTTTCGTTCGCTGTTTTCTTGCCGGATCTGTTTGAGTGCAATCTTGTTGCGTAGTCACCATGACTCAAGAGAATGCCAAGTTGTGTGATTTCTCAAATACCAACAACAATGATTTTATTGGCACTCCGATTGCTCCCGCCACTAGTGCGGAATCTTGTGATATTAATACCGCTTGGCTGAATCTTGTTATGAAAGATCAATTTTCCGGTACTCCTAATGAGGATGTCGTGTCCCATCTTAACACATTCGTGGAATTATGCGATATGCAAAAGAAAAAAGATGTCGACAATGATGTTGTGAAGATGAAATTATTTCCGTTTTCTTTGCGTGATTCAGCAAAAATTTGGTTTTTTTCTTTGCCTCGCAATAGTATCGATTCTTGGAATAAGTGCAGAGATTCTTTTATCACTAAGTATTTTCCGCCCGCAAAAAATATTTCCCTTAGAACCTAGATCATGAATTTCAAGCAACTTGAGCATGAGCATGTTGCACAATCTTGGGAAAGGATGAAAATGATGCTAAGGAATTGCCCAACTCATGGGTTAAATCTTTGGATGATCATACAAATTTTTTAGGCGGGGTTGAATTTTGTTTCTCGTAATCTTCTAGATTCCGCCACGGGTGGTACTTTTATGGAAATTACTTTGGGTGAAGCCACCAAATTGCTTGATAATATTATGGAAAATTATTCACAATGGCACACCGAAAGAGCTCCTACTTGTAAAAAGTTAATTCGGTTGAAGAAATCTCTTCTTTGAGTGAAAAAGTTGATACTCTTATGAAATTGGTTGCTAGTAAAAGTGCTCCTATTGATTTCAATGATATGCCTTTTTATACTTTGATTGAGAAAAATAGTGATGACGTAGATGTGAATTTTATCTTGCGAACAATTTTAATAACAATGCTTATTGAGGTAATTTTAATCCTAGGCCTTTCCCTAGTAATTCCTCTAATAATTATGGTAATTCCTATGGAAATCCTTCTTATAATAATAATAGGAACACCTCTGATCTTGAGAATAATATTAAAGAATTTATCAACACTCAAAATGTTTTCAACACTACAATGGAAGAAAAGTTGAATAAGATTGATGATTTCTCTAGAAGTGTTGATAGAATTTCTCATGATGTAGAAAATCTCAAGATGAAATTTTTTGTGCCTAAGGTTGAGGAATCAATTAAAGCTCTTTATGTTTCTATTGATGAAAGTAATAAAAAACCCGCTATGCTTAGAGCTAAAGGAGAATTTTTAGAAAAAGCGTTTTCTAATGATTGCTTTCATAAAAGGATGAAGATCTTAAAATGATTGGTGTTTCTTATATTGATTCCTTGTTTAGTAGAATTAAGATTGATGAGAAAGGGAATGGAGAAGAGTCAACTTTAGTTAGAAGGCGTCCTGATAATTCGGAGGGTGAAAATCTTGTTGAGAAAATTGATAAAAGTGGGTTTGAAGAGGTCAAAACTTTAACTAGTTATGTGCCCACTCTTTTGGATTACAAAGACTTTAATTATGATAGTTGCTCTTTGGTTGATTGTATTTATTATTCACCCCATGCTTATGAACAAAATACAGCTTTTACTAAACATATTGTTGATGCTATGATGAAAGCTTTAGAAGAAAAGTTGGAATTAGAAGTTTAAATTCCTAGAAAATTACATGATGAATGGGAACCTACTATCAAAGTCAAGATTAAAAATTATGAGTGTTTCACTCTTTGTGGCTTGGGTGCTAGCGTTTCTACAATTCCAAAATATTATGTGATGTGCTTGGTCTTACCGATATTGGAGAATGTTCTTTAAATTTGCACTTGGCGGATTCTACTATTAAAAAGCCTATGGGAAGAATTAATGATGTTCTTATTCCTGCAAATAGGAATTATGTGCCCATATATTTTATTGTTCTTGATATTGATTGCAATCCGTCTTGTTCAATTATTCTTGGTAGACCGTTTTTACGCACTATCGCTGTCGTGATTGATGTGAAAGAAGGTAATATTAAGTTCCAATTTCCACTAAGGGTATGGAACACTTCCCTATAACAAGAATTAGGCCACCATACGAATCAATCACGAGGGCATCTTATGGATCTCGAAACAAAGATGACAAAACTCAGATCCTTTGCTTTATGCCTAGCTAGGGGCGTAAAACGATAGCGCTTGTTGGGAGACAACCCAATGAATAAAATGTATTTTTTCTTTTTGCTTTCTGTTCTTGAGTGTTTGCATAATTATGCTACTGTTATGATTGTGTTTTTTGTGTTTTAATTAGTATTTGTGCCAAGTAAAGCCTTTAGGATCTTCTTGGGTGATAGTTGTTTGATCTTGCTGAAAAACAGAAACTTTCGCGCTCACGAAAATAATTTTAATTTTAACCAAAGCACGATAAAATACCAATTCTTTTTGCAGAAGATTTATATACAAATTTCTCAGGTCGTCCTAATTTTTCAGGATTTTTTGAGTTTCAGAAGTATTCGAAATATCCATATTACTACACACTGTTCTGTTTTTGACAGATTCTGTTTTCTTTGCGTTGTGTGCTTGTTTTGATGATTCTATGGTTTTCTTTGAAGATTTTTTGCCATAGAAAATTTGGAATACAGTAGATATAATGCAAGAATAAAATATGAATGGGTTGCAACAGTACTTATAGTAGTGATTTGCTTTCTGATACTAACGGATCTCACGAAGGTTTTGTTGAGTTTTGTGTGATTGAAGTTTTCAAGTTTTGGGTGATGTTATGATGGATGAAGGAATAAGGAGTAAGAAGAGGCTAAGCTTGGGGATGCCCATGGCATCCCAAGCTATTATCCAAAGAGAAGCAAGCAACTAAGCTTGGGGATGCCCCGAGTGGCATCCCCTCTTTCTTCTAATGACGATCGGTATTTTACTCGAAGCTATATTTTTATTCGTCACATACTATGAGTTTTGCTTGGAGCGTCTTTTATGATATGATTATTTGCTTGTTTTCTTTTTTGTTTTAAGTCTTGATTCCTTGCTGGACACACCTATTTGAGAGAGCCAATATTATGCCATGACTCGTTAGAATTGCTCTCTATGCTTCGCTTAAATTTTTATGAGCCATGGAATTGCTCTAGTGCTTCACTTATATCTTTTGAGCACGGTGTGCTTTAGTATTTTTTGAAGAAATTCTCCCTTGCTTCACTTAGATCTATCTGAGAGTTAGTAAAAATTTCCAGAATTCTCTCTTGCTTCACTTAAATTAATTTGAGAGAAAGAAATATTATGCTCATGATCTTCACTTATATTTGTTTGAGCTTATCAAAAGCAAGACATGGAAATTAGTTCCAAAGTGATAGATATCAAGGAAGGATATAATTAAAACTTTCATGAAGACCATTGGACAAAATAAACTTGATTCCTTGTAATAGTTTTGAGATATGTGAGTCATGTTGATGAGTAATTATGCTTTAGTAAGAATATTGGTGTTAAGGTTTGTGATTCCCTATGCAAGCACGAAAGTCAATAGTCATGCAATGAAATTACATCCTACTTGTGGTGCATTATTCGGTGTTAATTATGCTCAATGCTCGCTTATGAGGTTATTCGTTTCTTGGTTGGTCGCTTGTCAATCTTTTGCTAGCCTTCATTTTGCACTAAGTATGATCACTACTTGTGCATCCAAAATCCTTTAAACCAGTTTTGCCACATGAGTCCACTATACCTACCTATATGCGGTATTTTTTGCCGTTCTAAGAAAATTTGTATGTGCCATCTCTAATCTTCAAAATAAATTTCTCTTTTGTGTGCTCTACCGCTCGCGAGGCGGTGAGGGATGGCCAATATTTTCCATGCTAGATGTGTTATTCTCACGATGAGTGTTTATTCACTTGTCATTGCACGAGAGTAAGTCAAATGTATTAGAGATGCCCAGTCCCGAAATGAAAAATGAATTTACTTTATGTTGTCAAATAATAAATTCCTTGGAAAGTGTTGGTATGGAAGGCACCCGTGGATACGGTTAGCCATGGAAAGTGAAAGTATGGTTGAAAAAGGAATAAACTTTATTTTCTGTTTGGGAACCGCCTATGATATATCTAGCATGGAAAGTGTTGGCATCTCTAAGTCGTTTTCGTTGATGGGAATAGTATGCCTCTCAAAATGGATTTATCTCTCAATTTTTGTTTTGAGCTCTGACACCTCTACAAATCCCTACTTCCCTCTGCGAAGGGCCTTTCTTTTTTACTTTATGCAATTTTTATTTTTAATTTGAGTCTCCATCTTTTCTTATAAAGCACCAACTAGGGGGCACTATGATCGTACTTGAGCATTGGGTGTAGCTAATATGCGAGTGTGTTTCATGAATGGATCAATGATTGAGCATGATGGTCTAGGGATAACTTATTTTAGCGTTGATATTTTGGAAGACATGGTTGCTTGTTGATATGCTTGAGTATATAAGTCTCATGTCAAAAGTAGACTATTGCTTTGAACCATATAAAAGTCCAAATGTCCATGCTATAAAGAAAAGAATATGAGATGACATGTTAGGCAACATTCCACATCAAAAATTCTGTTTTTATCATTTACCTACTCGAGGACGAGCAGGAATTAAGCTTGGCGATGCTGATATGTCTCCAACGTATCTATAATTTTTATTGTTCCATGCTATTATATTATCATTCTTGGATGTTTTATAATCATTTTATAGTCATTTTATATCATTTTTGGTACTAACCTATTAACATAGTGCCAAGTGCCAGTTCTTGTTTTCTACATGTCTTTTACATCGCAGAAAATCAATACCAAACGGAGTCCAAACGTAGCAAAACTTCTTGTGGATTTTTTTGGACCAGAAGACATCCAGTGGGTCGGACAAGCGCCTAGGGGTGCTCCGATGGGAGCACAACCCACCACGGCGCGCCTGGAGGCCTAGGCGCGCCCTGGTGGGTTGTGCCCACCTCGGCGCGCCTGGAGGCCCAGGCGCGCCCTGGTGGGTTGTGCCCACCTCGGGTGCCTCCCGAATCGAATCTTTGCTCTATAAATACCCCAATATTCCATAAACCCTAGGGGAGTCGACGAGAATCAATTCCAGCCGCCGCAGAGTCCAGAACCACCAGATCCAATCTAGACACCATCACAGAGGGGTGCATTATGTCCATTGGTGCCCCTTCGATGATGTGTGAGTAGTCTTTTGTAGACCTTCGGATCCGTAGTTAGTATCTAGATGGCTTCCTCTCTCTCATTTGATTCTCAATGCAATGGTCTCTTGGAGATCCATATGATGTAACTCTTTTTTCGGTGTGTTTGTTGGGATCAGATGAACTTTGAGTTTATGATCAGATCTATCTTTTTATCCATGAAAGTTATTTGAGTCTTCTTTGATCTCTTATATGCATGATTGCTTATAGCCTCGTATTTCTTCTCCGATATTTGGGTTTTGTTTGGCCAACTTGATCTATTTATCTTGCAATGGGAAGAGGTGCTTTGTGATGGGTTCGATCTTACGGTGCTTGATCCTAGTGACAGAAGGGGAACCGACACGTATGTATCGTTGCCATTAAGGATAATAAGATGGGGTCTATTTCTACATAAATAGATCTTGTCTACATCATGTCATCGTTCTTATTGCATTACTCCGTTTCTCCATGAACTTAATACACTAGATGCATGCTGGATAGCGGTCGATGTGTGGAGTACTAGTAGTAGATGCAGGCAGGAGTCAGTCTACTAATCTTGGACGTGATGCCTATATAATGATCATTGCCTGGATATCGTCATGATTATTTGAAGTTCTATCAATTTCCCAACAGTAATTTGTTTACCCACCATTTGCTATTTTTCTCGAGAGAAGCCACTAGTGAAATCTAGCCCCCGGGTCTCTTCTTTAATATATTTGCCTTTGCGATCTATTTTATTTGCTTTTATTTTCAGATCTATTAAACCAAAAATACAAAAATACCTTGCTGCACTTTATTTTATCTGGTGTTCGATCCATCAATTATTACAACTCTCTCACGTCTGTTTGCCAATTTCTGGCGCCGTTACCCGAAAGGGATTGACAACCCCTATTACACGCCGGGTTGCGAGTATTTGTTATTTGTGTGCAGGTGCTGTTTACGTAGTGTTGTTTGGTTCTCCTACTGGTTCGATAACCTTTGTCTCATCATTGAGGGAAATACCTACCGTCGCTGTGATGCATCATCCCTTCCTCTTTGGGGAAATACCGACGTAGTGTAGCAGACATCACCCGCCCACCCTACTCCCATCACCCTTGAGTCCATTCTCTACTCACCAACACCTCCTGTTATTCTTCGGGGATGGCAGCCTCACACCGCAGTTGAACCAGTGAACCCTCGTACCCCCTTCCGCGTGGGCATCCACTGCTATGTCTTTGCCGGCTCCGGGTCATTCCCTTCCTAGGCCTTGCCATCGTCCACATTGTTGGTTCTCTCGGCGCGGCATGGTCAACTTTGTCAACAAACGACAACCATCGGAAGAGGTATGTACGTGGAGTGGCTGACAGTATGGACCCACATGGCCCATGGCCGCACGCGAGCAAGTCCGTCCTTATTATGCGAAAACAAATGATTTCCCCCTTGACAGGTTTGAGCCACCAACTACATCTTCGCATGCAAAAAAGTGTTACCTTTATTATTGTGATGCCCCCGATTCAATCGTACACTAATCATACACGCAAACGTGTACGATCAAGATCAGGGACTCACGGGAAGATATCACAACACAACTCTAAAAATAAAATAAGTCATACAAGCATCTTAATACAAGCCAGGGGCCTCGAGGGCTCGAATACAAGTGCTCGATCATAGACGAGTCAGCGGAAGCAACAATATCTGAGTACAGACATAAGTTAAAAAAGTTTGCCTTAAGAAGGCTAGCACAAACTGGGATACAGATCGAAAGAGGCGCAGGCCTCCTGCATCGATCCTCCTAAACTACTCCTGGTCGTCGTCAGCGGCCTGCACGTAGTAGTAGGCACCTCCGATGTAGTAGGAGTCGTCGTCGACGGTGGCGTCTGGCTCCTGGGCTCCAACATCTGGTTGCGACAACCGGAAAGAAAGGAAAGGGGGAAAAGGGGGAGAAAAGCAACCGTGAGTACTCATCCAAAGTACTCGCAAGAAAGGATCTACACTACATATGCATGGGTATCTGTGTAAAGGGGCTATATCGGTGGACTGAACTGCAGAATGCCAGAATAAGAGGGGGATAGCTAATCCTATCAAAGACTACGCTTCTGGCAGCCTCCATCTTGCAGCATGTAGAAGAGAGTAGATGGTAAGTTCACCAAGTAGCATCGTATAGCATACTCCTACCCACCGATCCTCTCCTCGTCGCCCTGTTAGAGAGCGACCACCGGGTTGTATCTGGCACTTGGAAGGGTGTGTTTTATTAAGTATCTGGTTCTAGTTGTCATAAGGTCAAGGTACAACTACAAGTCATCCTGTTACCGAAGATCACGGCTATTCGAATAGATAAACTTCCCTGCAGGGGTGCACCACATTACCCAACACGCTCGATCCCCTTTGGCCGGACACACTTTTCTGGGTCATGCCCGGCCGCGGAAGATCAACACGTCGCAGCCCCACCTAGGCACAACAGAGAGGTCAACACGCCGGTCTAAGTCCTATGCGCGCAGGGGTCTGGGCCCATTGCACACCTGCACATTGCGTACGTGGCCGGTGAGCAGACCTAGCCTCCCTTATACAAGAGCAGGCGTTCCAGTCCAACCCGGCGCGCGCCGCTCAGTCGTTGACGTCACAAAGGCTTCGACTGATACCACGACGTCGAGTGCCCATAACTGTTCCCGCGTAGTTGGTTAGTGCGTATAGGCCAGTGGCCAGACTCAGATCAAATACCAAGATCTCGTTAAGCGTGTTATTTGAAGTAACTGCGAACGCCGACCAGGGCCAGGCCCACCTCTCTCCAAGGTGGTCTCAACCTGCCCTGTCGCTCCGCCACAAAGATCCACACAGAGGGCCATCGGGAAAGTATGTCCTTTCAGCCCCCAATACGTGAATCACTCGCGGGTACTCTATGAGCCAACCCGACTTTAGTCACCACATGTAACAAGTATAAAGTATATAGTATATACCCGTGACCACCTCCTGAGTGATCACGGCCCGATAGTATAGCATGGCAGACGAACAAGAATGTAGGGCCACTGATGGAATACTAGCATCCTATACTAAGCATTTAGGATTGCAGGTAAAGGTAACAATAGTAGTAGCAAGGACAGGCTATGCACCAGGATAGGATAAACGGAAAGCAGTAACATGCTACACTACTCTAATGCAAGCAGTAGAGAGAAGAATAGGCGATATCTGGTGATCAAGGGAGGGGGGCTTGCCTGGAAGCTCAGCCGAGAAGGAGGGGTCGTCAACACCGTAGTCGTACTGGGTAGCAGCGGCGTCGGTCTCGGTGTCTAGCGAGAGAAGAGGGGGAAGAAACAATAAATATAAAAGCAAACATATGCATGACGATGCATGACATGACAATGAATGGTGCTAGGTGTGATCTAACGCGGTAGTAGGTAATACCGGCGAAGGGGGAAAACATCCGGGTATGTACCCCGGTGTTTCGCGTTTTCGGATAGATGAACCGGAGGGGGAAAATTGCGTGTTTGCTATAGTAGGGATGTGTGGCGGACGAACGAGCTATGTATTCGGATTCGTCTCGTCGTTCTGAGCAACTTTCATGTACAAATATTTTCATCCGAGTTACGAATTATTTTATATGATTTTTCAAAGTTTTAAACATTTTCTGGAATTATTATTTACTTGAAATGAAAAGGTTAAATTGCTACGGTTACCCAGAAGTGTACCTAGCAAAGTGCACAGAGGCTGACGGTGGGTCCCAGTTGACTGCCTAGTCAGCAGTCAACTGGAGACTTTGACTGGTCAAAGGGCTAGTGGGACCCTCCTGTTAGTGACTAGGCTAGTCTAGTCAGCATTTTGACTTGGTCAAACTAGACGGGGGCCCACCTGTCATAGGGCCAACTAACTAACAGAGGTTATTTTAAACTTTTTAGTGGTGGGGTCCAGGAGTCAGTAGCACATTAGTGGGGGTGGTTAAGTGTAAATGGTAAGGGGATATCCCCTCTAATCAAAAATAGGGGGCCGGTCAGCACACAGCAGGAACCATGGTCGGGGCGGCGGTGTGCGCGGGGCAGGGCTCGCCGGAGGTAGCGGCGGATGCTGCCGGCACGGCGGGTCGCCGACAGACAGGGGAGGCGCGCGCTCCCGGTGGGAAGCGGCGAGGCGCGATGGGGCGGTAGTAGCAGAAGGAGCAGCATGCGGGAGCAGGGCGGCCGACGCGGCGGGGAGCTCCAACTTGTGGAGGCGGTCGCGGTGAGGTGTAGGGGCGCATGTGTGGGGGGGGTATGCGACGGAGCACAATGGGGAACCTCGGCGGCCGCAGTGGCGGCCGTGGTGCGGAGGCGTCCGAGGGCCGACGCGTGTTGTCGGGGCCAGGGCGAGGCAGTCCGCGGGCTGGGCGGCAAAGGGTGCGCGCGGGGAGGCATAGTTCGCAGCGGGAGCGGGTGAGTACGTGCGGGAGCGGAGCTCCGGCGGTCCGGCCACGACAGCCGAAGGGTGTGGCGGCGGTAAACGGCAATGTAACGGCGAGGAAAAAGAGGGGAATCAAAGGAGGGGCTCACATAGAACGCGATGTTGAGCTCGAGGAAGCCGGGGATGCAACGGTGGTGACGAATCGACGGCGATGGCGAGCTCAGACGGGTCGGGGGCTTGCCGTAGCATGGATCCACGGCGAGGCAGCGACAACCGTAGGCGATGAAGCCTCCCGATCCACGCGATGTAGGGACAACGAGCTCGAGCTCGTGGACGGAGAGGGAGCAGCGAACGTTGATGGTGCTCTTGGCACGTTCCTAGGCGGCGGGGAGGTCGTAGAGCACGCGGGCGAGGTCGGACTTGGCGACCATGGCGGCGGTTTGCCGCGGGGAGAGAAGAGCGGGCGAGGAACAGGGGTGAGTGGGGGCTAGGGTTTGTTCCAGGGGCAAGGGCGCGGCCTTATCCACGCGGGGAGACGGCGGGGAGGCGCGGGATGGCTGCCCCGTGGAGGATCCGGCCATAGACGATGTACAAACGTCCACCGCGACCGGTGAACAGGAAAGAAGAGGACATGGGGAAGTTGGGCTGGGCGTGCACTGTTGCCAGCAGGCCCAAGTGCACAGTGTAGGCTTTCCAGTTTCCTTTTTCTTTTTTGTATTTTAAGTTAGCTACTGTTTTTTATTTGTTTGACCACCAAATGACTTTTGTAAAATATGCAACTGGTCTAAACAAACACTAGGCATTATTTAGTACTTACACAAAAAGTTTGGAGTTCGTTTGAATTTATTCAAATTATGTTTGCATTTAAAAGGTTCAGTTAAGTGTTGTTGGGCCACTTATTAATTTCTAAGGGATTTAGTTGAGAGTCAAATGAAGTTGGTTTCATCATGGCAATGATCAGGGGGATTTATGGAATAGTGTGAACATTTTAGTTTTACTGTTTGAAAACTTTTGTCGTTTGTTTTTATTTTAAAATTTGAACTGGGTTTCGAACTGACACAGTTTATCAATAGTAACCGAGGTGACGTGGCATCATTAGCGGAGGTTCACTGTAGCTTAACTATCCGGGCGTCACAATTCTCCTCCACTACAAGAAATCTCGTCCCGAGATTTAAGAGGGGGAGTAAGGGGGAAAGGTCTAGTTATGAAATTAGAATGAATCTTCTCGGTCTTGGTTGAAGTCAATCCATTACGTTGATGTCTTCATTTCTCTTCTTCAGGTCATCATCATGAAGTCCGCATCCTTTCATCGGGAACTCCATCGTACTTACGAAAGAATAAAGGATGGGTATTCCAGAAGAACGGGCCTCTGCAAGGTTGACTATCTGGTCGATAACATCGGGGAAGGTGGCGGAAAGTAACTCTCGAATTGAAACTTAAGAAAATATTGAGTGCAAAGTAAAGAGGTATCATGGGAAGTTTCAAGCAGGTAGGCAATTGTTCGTTGCCTGAAACAAAGTGTGAAACGGGTCCAGAGCAACGAGAATAAGTATTGCGTCTGATACCAGAGTAGATCATCTGTAGGACGGTGACTTGTGAATTACATACGAAGTTAAGTGCAAAGGATACTTCAAAATCAAGGATATACAAGAGAGTCAGGTTTCGATCCTGTGGAACTGTGGGTTATGGGCCCACCATGTGGGTTAAAAGTAGGAGGAGCGGTGACATCTTGCATGGTCATGATAGCAAGGCAGGTCAGAGGGTAGCCTGTCGATTATGTCGGCAACAACGTCAGTACCAAGGGCGAGGGACGAAGAGAACCATTTTCCTGCTCGTTGAAACGAGGCGGACCGGTTGGGGGTTGGTTCACACACATTCTAAACACCATTTTGAGCCTCTCTCCACCTCTCCCAAACCCCTATCTCCCCTCTATGTGAAGGGGGATTTGTGGATGGATTAGTGAGCCATTTGTTGATCATATCCAAAGCATCCCCTCTCTTCAATCTCCTACTTTCAAGAGTGCATCTTATGAGATTGAGAGAGTGAGTTGAGCATTTGTTGCTTGAACTTGCATTGCATTTGTTGCATTGGTTTGAGCTCCCTGCATCGATTTGTTCGAGTGTGAGCCCGTGAGTTTATTACTCTTGGAGGCCTCCGCCTCCTAGACGGTTTGGTGATACATTGAGAAGATTGTGAAAGAGGCCTATGTGTCCAAGGTTCCCCCGGAAGCTTCCTCTTGTGGTCTACTCCGGGGAAGGGTGTTGAAGTGGCCTAGGTGGTCAAGTTCCTCCGGAAGCTTCCTTGTTTGTGGTGTGCTCAGGAGAAGTTTGTAAAGGTGTGGTGGTCGCCTTCAAGACCAACCCCGAGTGAATCGAGGCTTATCCGTTGGGGGTGACTCGAAAAGGAGAATACGGTGAGTCACTTGGTGATGCCCCGGAGCTTTGGCTTCGGCACCGCTCTAACGGGGATTAGCACTCTCACGAGTGTGAACTTCGGGATAAATCTGCGTCTCCGACTCACTTGTGGTTATCTCTTACCCACACCCTTTACTTACCGCAATTCATACTTGCTCATATTGATATATCTTGTGCTAGTTGAATTGCTTAGTTGTTCCTACATTTCCATATCTTGTGATATAGTTTGTGCTTGCTAGTTTCCTTAAGTGCCTATCTTGTTTAGCATTGGTTGTTGGTGCACTTAGTTGAGCCTAGCATATTTAGGATTTGTGCTTGAAAGGTATCCGTTTAGTTTAATTCCGCATTAGGATAAAGCCAAATCCGTAACAGTTTTAAAACGCCTATTCACCCCCCCTCTAGTCGTCACCTAGATCCTTTCAATTGGTATCAGAGCTTTGGTCTCTCCTTGCTAGGCTTCACCGCCTAGAGAGTAAAGATGTCGACTAGTGGTATAGTGCACGATGACACTTTCTGTTTTAGTGGCACAAACTATCACTTGTGGAAAATTCGCATGCTTTGTCATTTCTGGGCCATGGGTCCAAATTTTGTGCGAATTGTTCTTGTAGGGGCTTCTCCATGGAAGGATGAACTTTTTCCATCTATTAAGGAAAATGATGATATGCTTTGTGGGTATGGTGCAAAGAATGCCTTAATCCGATCTATATCCCTCGAAGTGTTTGAGTCAATTATGACGTGTGCGTCGGCTCATGAGATGTGGACAAAACTTGAAGAAATATATGGTGGGTCCAATCTTGATGAGGTCAATCATATTTCGGAGGTGTCTCTTGAGGAGTTCTCCAGATCTTCATATCATGAAGAACTCCATATTGCTTCTTCCTCCGTGTGCTTGGACATTTCAACTTCTTCCACCTCACCATCATATGACATGTCCCAAGGTAATGACATGGTGAGTGGAAATATAATTTGTGATGATGATGTTGTGCTCAACATTGATGATCTTTCATGCATAAATGCTAATTTTGTAGCTTCTTTGGACTTGAACACATCTAGCAAAAATGACATACATTCTTGTGTTGATAGTCCTTACATATCATATAGAGATTCCTTGAATACTTGTTGTGATGATATGCTTGATTCTCCTTGTTGCCATGATATCTATGCTTCTATTTCCTCTAGTTGTTGTTTGACTAACCATGTAGGGGAAATAAGAGAAAATGGTGCACACATCACTAATGGAGAATTTGCTAGAAGAGCAAAGAAGAAAATCACTATGTTGGAGAGGAAATGCTATGAGTGTCAAGAGGATGGACATGGATATCCTACTCTTGATGATGAAAAATCTCCCTCTCCAAAAGAATCATCATCAACCTCCGATGTTCACATGTGCCTCATGGCAAGAGGTACTACCGAGGTATCATCTACTCTTAGTAATGATAATGATGAGAGTGATGATGAATGTGATAGGGATATGAGTCAAGAAATATATGAAATTGGTAATTCTCTTCGTGGAGTAAATAAGAACACTTATGAGATATTTAAAGATCTTATTACTCATTTTGGAAAGTGTAATGATTTACTTCACGAAGAGCAAGAACAAAATGATAAACTTGATTGTAACCTTCTTGATGCTCTAGAAACTCTTAGAGACTTAGAATCTTCCAAAGAAGAGATTGAAGTTGCTCATGATAAACTTAAAGAGGATTTTGAGCACCTTGACCTTGGCTACAAGAATGTCAAAGGAGAGCTCGCCAAACTCTCTAAGTCTTATGAGGAACTTCAAGCTACTCATGTGAAGTCTCTAGTTTCTTCTAGCTCCTCTCATATTGTCAATGATGCTTGTGCTACTAACTCTACTTCTTGTGAAGCATCTATCTTGAAGGAGAATGTTGAGCTACGGGCTCAACTTGTTTTGCTAACTAGCAATTATGGGAAATTAGAAGAAAGTCATGAAAAGCTCTCGGGCTCTCATGATGACCTTCTAATCTCTCATGAAAGGCTAAAGTTAGCTCATGAGGCTATTGTGACTAAGGTAACATCTTGTGAGCCTCATGTGGACATTAGCACTATTTCTACTCAAAATGCTTTATTGACATGTGCTAGTCCTAGTGATTCATCTAGACATATTATTCCCAATTCTTGTGATGAATTGCTCTCCTTGCCTTGTTGCTCTAATAATGAAGTTTCTACTTCCTCTAGTACTTTTGTTGATACTAACCTTGTAGAGGAAAACAAAGAGCTCAAGGCCCAAGTCACTAATTTGAAGAAAGACTTGGAAATGTGTCATGAAGGAAATTCCACTCTCAACACTATCTTGAGTGTTCAAAAATCCCCTCATGACAAGGGTGGACTTGGTTTCATCTCCAACAACAAGAAGTCCAAGAAAAAGAAGAAGGGACAAGACCAAGTCAAGAATGATGCCAACATTACATGCTTCAAGTGCAAGAATGTTGGACACCATGTGAGATATTGTCCATTGAAGAAGAAGGCTTCAAATGTGAAGCAACAAGGGAAGCGGCCTCAAGTTCAATCTCAAGGTCAACCTCAACTTGAAGAAAGGCCACTACCAATGATGAACCAAGATAATGCTCCCCAAGTTGAGAAAATAAAGAAGAAGAGAAGGGGGAGCACATGTTGCTATAATTGTCGTGAGAAGGGACACATATCCTCATCTTGTCCCAACGGTAACATCCCTAAGCCTCCTCTAGTCAATGATCATTATTCGCTTAGGAAGGATGTTGTTGGCAATTTGTTTGCCAAGTTTGTTGGCGCCCAAAGTGGCTTGGAAATGGAAAAGGCCATTTGGGTTGCCAAGCCTATTGTGACTAACTTCTTAGGACCCAACTTGGTTGGGTACCATCAAGCTCAAACTTGATCAATATGTGTGTGGAGGACATTGGAGATTTGGCTAGTTCATAAAGAAAAGGATATCCACCATTTATTTGTTCGAGCCAAGTCATGTGGATTATCTTCATATTATCTATCCAATGTTCCTCTTTGCGGTAACTTGTATTTATATTGCTTACATTGAAAGTTGCTCGCCCCTTGCATGCTTAGGTTTTGTATCTAGCATGTGCATCTATATGTTGTGTTTCTTAGTATGCTTGATTTGTGTTATCTAGCATGTGTAGGTTGCATTGCACATTATATAGTGGTGTTTGCTTTTTTGAGCCTGTATTGTATCATGATTGGCTCTTGCAAGATATTAGTGGATCATCACATTATGGGGGAGTGTTTTGTTGTGTGCACATCACAAACCCAATATGTGAATATGAGAAATGCCACATCGTATTGATATTCAATCTTATCTAGTCACTATGTGGTATGTCAAGCTCATTTGAAATTCAAATTCTCAGAGTATCCACTAATTATCTCTTGTTGGTTGTTATTTACCTTTGTCGCGTGCTTCTTCGCGGTGTCCTGTGAGGTTCTTCAGTAAGTTTCTGGACACCCCATGTGCACGGGGTCTCTGACCCCCGTGTGCACGGGGTACCACGAAACTTACTGGATACCCGGTGCGCATGGGGTCCTAGACCCCCGTGCGCACGGGGTGGGTGAAAATCACTGGACACCCCGTGCACACGGGGTCCTAGACCCCCGTGCGCACGGGGTGGTGTTTTTTCTCTGGACACACCGTGCGCACGGGGCTGACCTAGCCCGTGCGCACGGGGTCCTATGGGCAGAAATGTCCACCCGGCCAAGTACGCTTTATTTATCTTTCTTTGCTTTGGAGTTGTTGATGATCCTGTGCATCTTCGTAATCTACCCCCGAGTGTTAATTCCAAATACCATTTGTATTCTCTTACAATTGGTATTTCCTCATGTGGTAGAACCTTATGATCATCTTCTTCTCGGCTTGTGCTTCAACTTGCCTTATCTCACTGCTTGTGCTATCTATTATCTACTTGAGTAAGATAAGCCTTTGAGCATGTGTGTATTGATATCCTATATGCTCTTTGGTTTTTGCTTAGTTCATATGTTGTACTTTGTGTGCGGTCCTGTGTGGATTCGTCACTTTGATATAATTTGGACAACTTGAATACTTTGTGATATTATCGGAGTATTCTTCGGTTAAGTGTTCTTTTGTCTAAATTGTATCTCTCTGGATCTTGGTAGGCATGAGCATGCATATTTATTTATATTATTCTTCATGCCTTGCTTGCTACTTGATCCTCTATGTAGGGTAAACTCCATAAAATCATTAATGGTTAAAAGTGTTCATGAACTTCAAGTTCATATCCTTTTGCACATATTTAATGTGGAGTTTGCCCTATATATTGTGGTTGTCCTAACTAATTCGGACCCAGTATGTTTGGGGACCAAATTGTACCTTAATGTGTTTTAGATACTGTGGAGAAGCATTGGATGCTTGGCTTATTCACAAGGAAGGTGGAGACACCATGGAAAATTATTAGAGCCAAGCTTGGTTGATTCTTTGATTTGAGGGAGAAGATAAATGAAAACCCGATTCGGTTGTAAGTGTTTCATTCTCATCAATTCAACCCGGTTAACATAATTTGGGTCTTTTTGTTGGATATGCATCAAACTCCTACACTTACTGTATTCTCAATAAATCCACGGGATGTATTGAGGAAATGGTGAATGTGGAGTGTGATGAGAATAACAGCTTCCATGCGGAGCAATTTGTTTCAAGTGTTGTAGGTGATGAGGCTCCTTCCCAAGCTACAAGTACAATGGGGATTGGTCATATTCTTCCACAAAAAACACCCCTTGTCCATGTAGAAGAAGAAGGAGTAAGAGCCCCTCTTGTGGATCCACCACAAGGGAAGTCATCACCCCCAACACAAGTGCAAGATGCTATGGGAGATCATTTACCTATCCAAGAACAAGATCAAGTCCCTCATGTTCATGGGCTAGATCAAGGGCCCCTTGAACCAATGCTCTCTCGGTAACAAGTACTTACTTCATGCGTTTGTTTAAATTAGAGTCAACATTGTGTATGTTGCATCATGGCATGTTTAGTACATGTTGACTTTGTGTTTCTTGCAACAGCTTAAACCTCCTTATTGCACCTATGAGACTTTTGAGAAGAAGCATATCATGGGGATCTATAAAACCATGCTCATGGTTCACTTATCCCAAATATGCCAATTAAGCAATTTATTGCATACCAATTCCTCAGAGTGCTCGTATGTGCAATATTGATAAAATTGCAAGAAACAATCTTTTTGGTTGTGGTATTTGCTCTCATGCTTAGTAATTCATTTTTACGCAAATGAGATCAGTTTGCGCCATGTGCCTTGTGCCATGTGCCATGTGACAAAGCCCTACGCTAAGATCAAGTTTGTATAAATAATGGATTCATTCTTGGATATCATGTTCTTATCTTTTGTATCTTTTTTGTGTGCAAGTTTCTTTGTGGATGCTCATCTTGATGATTATTGGCCACGTAAGAAACTTATACACATGAGAAAGTGCATATCCCTCTTTGATATCCTTTCGTTTCCTTGCCGGTCCTTGGAAGTGTCTCTTTTTATTCTTTGGTGGATCCGGTAAGAGGTTGAGTAGTGAGTGCTTGTATGTATTGCATATATCATTGCACTCATGAGTTGTTGGATATATTTTGGACCCTTGCTTAGTCAAGTGATGATCCTATTTTGTGCACGTTGTATCCAAGTACAAAACTAAATAATGCACAAATCATGGGGAGCTTCTCTATGTTCTTTAGAACACTCCTATGCTCATATCATAATATCTTTTTGGTGCATTTTATGGATCCTCAATATAGTCTGAATTTCTTCAGTTGTTCGTAACTGGATATGTGCATTTGATTCCACTCACAATATGAGAAATGCACAAATTAAGGAGGAACTCATACTATATTGGTCTTCTAGATTTTTTTCTCCATTTTGGCACTTGTGGCCAATGGGGGAGAAGTTTAGAGGGTTTAGGTGAAGTAGGTTGGTTCATGCATATCTATATTTGTTGTGGTTGTTGCATGGATGTGTATATAGAGGAAACTCCACCAAGTTCTTCCATGCATATATTGTGGGGGAGTTTGCTCTATATAGTGTGGTTCTACTAGCATCAAATTCTTGTGTAGTATTTCGATGCTAGTACAACCGGTTTTGATAACATCAACTATCTTTGTGATATTTGAGGCTATCAAAACCACCTCAAGTATTCAATTTATTCTCGGATAGATTGCATACTTGTTTTACATTCATTATATAAACCCTCTTGTTGAGATTGTCATCAATTACCAAAATGGGGGAGATTGAAAGGGCATGTAGCCCCTAAGTGTGGTTTTGGTAATTGAATGACAATCTCTATGGACTAATGTTTTCAGTGAGATATATTTGAAGGTTTTGTCCATAGATGGTGCCTCGAGGATATTGGATGGAATCAAGGATGAAGTCCATATATATGAAGATAATGCCTCAAGGATATTGGATGGAATCAAGGATGAAGTCCATATAGATGAAGTTATATTTGCTCTAAGCTTTGGTATTAAATGACAATTCCTATGGAGCATCAAGTGCATTGGATCTTATATGAAGATATGTTCCATAGTGATGCTTGAAGTTCTTTGGGTTGTTATGTGAAGATTGCCATCAAAGCATCCGAAGAAGTCCTCATGGTATCCCTCTCTGGGTACCCCATGCACACGGGCTTATACCGTGCGCACGGGGTCGAGTGTCAACTCTCTGGATACCCCGTGCTCACGGGGCCTAGGTGTTGGCTCTCGAGATTCCATATCCAGCGAGGTTTCAAGTTGGTCTTCTGAGGATCAAGGCTTGAGAGAATAATCAAAGAGAAGAATTCGAGTTATGGTTTCAAGACAAGATCATGGTGAGCTCATGTGTTGGGTTTCGGTTGATCAAGCCTTGAAGCAAGAAACTAGAGTGAAGAATTCATTATGCCTCTCAAGACAAGATCATGTTGATCAAGTCTTGAAGCAAGCAACTAGAGTGATGAATTCATTATGCCTCTCAAGAGTTTGGGATGGAGTTTTTTAGAAGGGCAAGTGGTGACAAAGATGATATTCATAGTGGAACTTGATATGGTCATGAAAGAGTCTTTGGTGATATTGCCTTGAAGCAATGAAGTGAAATGAAGAGTTCATTGTGGCTTTCAAGAAACCAAGATGGAGCTTGAAGTAAAGATGTTGGTTGACCAAGATGAAGCTCGAAGAGTATATCTAAGTGGTCAACTCACAAAGCACAAACAATGTACCACGTGAGATCAAGTGATCTAGTGGTATGGTAAGTAGTTGTGAATTGTGCTTTGTTACCTAACCCATGCTATATGTTTGTTATGTCTATGTGGGTTAGGTGTTTATCATAGGCTTGCATCAAAAGGAAAGATCTCGTGTAGCCTATGTGTGGATGACATCAAGTGGTGATGGTCATCGGATTCGAGGAGTCCAAGTGCAAGATGAGATGACATCAAGTGGTGATGGTCATCGAGTTCGGGAGTCCAGGTGCAAGATGAGAAGCCGGAGGTTATATGCTTTGAAGCTTGCGGTCCACATCATGATAATGTGCATGTGAAGATGGGCTTGAGATAAGGCTTCCCTCATTGCATCATGAGGAAGCAATTCGAGTATCTTCACCAAGTGGTCGTGGACAAGAAAGGGATTCCAACTTGAGGCAAGCATTAAAGTCATCATCAAGCTCAAGTTGAATGTGCAAGGCAAAGGTATACCTTAGCTAGGTTTTCCTAGTTTTTCCGGTCTCATAGTGCTTGGTGGGAGACCGGATTATAGGTTTGATAGCCGTACTATCAAGAGGGACTCTCGGGCAAGTAGCTTGATCACGTCGCATGTAGAGAGCTCAAACCTTTGCATTACTTGCATCATTCTTTCTTGTTGATCTTGGGTGGTTCTCTATGTGAGGACCTTGGGCTTTTCCATAGCTTCAAAACGAGCCCAAGATCATCGAATTCGGAGTCCGTATGCCCAAGTTATCGATGTTTTAGTGGGCTGCTGCTGGCTGTCCTGGGGACCCCGTGTGCACGGGGTGTCCAGAATTCTGGGTACTCCGTGCACACGGGCTCGTACCGTGCACACGGGGTCTCAAGCCCCGTGCGCACGGGGTGCCCAGGAAATGCCCGTTGGAGCCCCAATGGCTAGTTTTGGAGTTTGGCTATTTAAGGGCCCTTTCCTCCCACCGGTTGGGGGTTGGTTCACACACATTCTAAACACCATTTTGAGCCTCTCTCCACCTCTCCCAAACCCCTATCTCCCCTCTATGTGAAGGGGGATTTGTGGATGGATTAGTGAGCCATTTGTTGATCATATCCAAAGCATCCCCTCTCTTCAATCTCCTACTTTCAAGAGTGCATCTTATGAGATTGAGAGAGTGAGTTGAGCATTTGTTGCTTGACCTTGCATTGCATTTGTTGCATTGGTTTGAGCTCCCTACATCGATTTGTTCGAGTGTGAGCCCGTGAGTTTATTACTCTTGGAGGCCTCCGCCTCCTAGACGGTTTGGTGATACATTGAGAAGATTGTGAAAGAGGCCTATGTGGCCAAGGTTCCCCCGGAAGCTTCCTCTTGTGGTGTGCTCCGGGGAAGGGTGTTGAAGTGGCCTAGGTGGTCAAGTTCCTCCGGAAGCTTCCTTGTTTGTGGTGTGCTTAGGAGAAGTTTGTAAAGGTGTGGTGGTCGCCTTCAAGACCAACCCCGAGTGAATCGAGGCTCATCCGTTGGGGGTGACTCGAAAAGGAGAATACGGTGAGTCACTTGGTGACGCCCCGGAGCTTTGGCTTCGGCACCGCTCTAACGGAGATTAGCACTCTCACGAGTGTGAACTTCGGGATAAATCTGCGTCTCCGACTCACTTGTGGTTATCTCTTACCCACACCCTTTACTTACCGCAATTCATACTTGCTCATATTGATATATCTTGTGCTAGTTGAATTGCTTAGTTGTTCCTACATTTCCATATCTTGTGATATAGTTTATGCTTGCTAGTTTCCTTAAGTGCCTATCTTGTTTAGCATAGGTTGTTGGTGCACTTAGTTGAGCCTAGCATATTTAGGATTTGTGCTTGAAAGGTATCCGTTTAGTTTAATTTCACATTAGGATAAAGCCAAATCCGTAACAGTTTTAAAACGCCTATTCACCCCCCTCTAGTCGTCACCTAGATCCTTTCAGCAATGTTATCAACAATATTAACAGGGTCTTACTGACAGAGTGGTTCAACGAGGTGCTTACCTAAGCAGGAGAATATTACTGCTTAGATCATATAGATCACCAGTAAGGTTAAACAAAACAATGGAAAGGAAAAGGTGATCATCAGATTAGACAGAATAATGGAAAGGAAAATGTGTTTAAACACTTGTTTCAGGGATATATCCTTCCCAAGGACAAGCAGATCATGATATCCATGACAGGATAGAAAGTAGAAAACCATTTAGGTAAGGGGAGAGGAATTTCATGCCATAACCCAAACAACGGTGTTTGGATAATGGACAAAGAAAATATAGCATTGTTCTTCAAATGCTCTTATTGAAAATCGGAGTACCACCGACATGCTTTGAGATAGCATTGGCATGATCTTCAAGCAAAGGTCAGACTTTGGATACAAAGGATCCATCGGAAACAACTTATAGAATAAGTCTTACAATTTCCTCATGTAAGAATGGACAACCTTGCTGAAAAGGAATCTATAACCATAGGGCCTCCGGCCAGGTGTGCTAGGCACGACATCACCTTACCGGGTCACATAAAGACCATTGTTTTAACTCTTGGAAATATGTTCCAACCTTCATATCTGACCGAGATTCAGATCCGATTGGTGTCAGGATACCTCAGACTCAGGATGCCTGAGAAGAAAGGTGCAACACAAATTGTCGAGATGACATTGTAAGATTCTCGGGAATTGAACGTGGAAGCGAGTTCCGAAACAAGAGTTCATCATTAAATCAAGGGGAGGTGAGGAGGTGGCTGATTGAATCAGCGACAATTCATTTAGATTTTCAAAAGATGGATTTCCACACTTATGTGAACAAGGAGATTACATTTCTCAGATTAAATGATATAATGAGGTATGCTCGAGGAAAACATACCCAATTTAAACATTGGTTGACAGGTGCACCCGAAATATGGGCTTAGGTAGCATGACCGATGTTATAGTGGTGATTCGATAACCAATGGTCTAAGAATGAAATGTCGACCATTAACTCCAAAGCAATAGGGTTGCTAGAAGGAAAGAATCCAAACAACAACGTTCACTTGTTGGAATCAACACGGGGACCAAGAAAGAATGGTGATGGTGAGAAGTATCACTATACCAAGAATTCTTAAGAGGTGGAGTAATCCCCGCGACATTCTTGACATAAAAGGTGGTAATACTCCAAGGTAAAGAAGAACAAATGCTGGATAGTAAGGAACTTAAGGTATAACACAGAACACGAACAAGTTTGTGTTGAACGAAAGGCAATAAAGTGGTCGATGATAACACAAATCATTGAGGGCAAGGATGGTATTTATCATCATGAATTCAATTGATATCCTGGAAGAGCTCAAAATGCTGATGATGATCATGAAATTTTTTGATGAGAGGCTCCACGAAGAAGCAATTGCACAATAGCTACATCAAGCAACATGACTAATGCAGCGAAAGATTATTGGAACCACGGATACGACACCAACTCGGAATCAAGCTTGTTGTTCGAGGTGGAACGATAAGACGAGGAAATCGACGTAAGCTTAGCTCATCATCGAAAGTTGTGCCCCAGGATTAAGGACCAGGTAGCACAGTTAAAATCAGCACGATACTGATATAGCTGATCAGGCTAGAAATGACGTGATCGAGTACAAACTCGTAAGTAAAGAAAATTACTAATAGTTGTTTAATCATGATGTGGACTCGATTCAGTTATCGGTGTCCTTGAGTGTTTAATGACTCAAAGCCCGTGAAAAAAATGGAATTAGTGAGAATGTAGTACTTGATGGAGAACTCATAAGTTATGTAGTCCCATGATAATCTCCAGATACCAGGGTGTAATACTCGACGAAAGATTAAAGTAAAGGTTGGACAGGTGAATTGATCCACAGAAGACAAGTACTTTTAACTTGTCCGAGAATGGGATCAAAGAAGAACAATCACGGTCGGAACCACGATTGCAAAGGAAAAAAAATCATAGATACAAGATCAAATTATGCCAAGTAAATAATTATTGATACGAGAACCTATCATGATAAGCTCAACATCGCTTCCCTGGGCATGAACATAAAGTTCAAGGTCGACTCCCACTTCTCCAATGTATAACCTTTCAATCACTTCTCAATTTCGAAGAAGTTGTAGTGTTGAAATTTTATCTGTCAAAATACCAGAAGAGTATGACTCGTAAAAACTTTCGAGCTCATACATATTAAGGAAGGCATAGGTTCAACCCATCAGGGTATCCTGGAAACATATACCACAAGCTTCAATAGTAAATACCACCAGCTCGAAAGCGGAGCATGGTTGAGAAAGCAGAGGATACAATTTACCAAAGGCATTATGTATCAGAGGGAAGGCTCACAAGGTTATTGAATATGAAGGACGCTGTTGGATAAAATGCAACAAAGGATCTGCCGGTCCATACTGATGTGAGTATCGGCTCACAACCAGAGGAAGTAATAATGCAAAGGCATTGGATTATAGAAACAACTGACTAATTCAGAGCTCAAATGCAAAGGAATTATGGTTTTCAAATCAAGGACTCAGAAGAAAACACTCTGATTAAGGATGGATAAGTTGGATAGACTTAGGGGTACAATCAATGGCAATTTGATTGGTCGATAACCAGCTACGCCTGCTCCAGTCTCCCGTGGTCGGCTGTGCTGTTGCGCAGGCCTCACGGACCGACCATACTACGACTAGCCAGGCCTTCCCTCTACTCACACACACACCCCCTATTATTCTCCGGCGACGACAGCCATACGCCACAGCCGAACCAGTGAACCCTCATACTCCCCTCCGCGTGGGCATCCACCCGCCTCATCTTCTCTGGCTCTGCTCCATTCCTTTCCTAGGCCTCGCCATCGTCCACCACCTTGATGCTCTCGGCGCCTCGTGGTCAATGAGGTCAACGAACGACAACCATCGGAAGAGGACTTTAGGCTGTGAGGCTGACAGCTGGACCCACCAGCTACATGTTCGAACACAAGGAAGTGCCTCCTTATTACTCGCAAAATAAAAATGATTCCTCCCCCTGACAGCTGGGACTCACGAGCTATATCTTCACACGCAAGGAAGTGCGTCCTTATCCTCCCTGACAGCTGGGACCCACCAGGTTGAAGCGTACGTAGCGTTGTCTATCTGATCATGAACGTGTACGTACATACTGGTCGATCGGCTCTCTGCAACGATGAACCGTGGCCGAGCAAGCAGCGACACGTGTAGTAGTAGAGCCCCCGACGTAGTAGTTCAGGTAGTCCCTTCTAAGCCGTGTACGCATACATACAACCACATGCCAAAAAATACGGCCCGTACGTACATACGGGCGGGGTCTTGAATGCCTACTCACGCATATGTACGACTAGAGCTCATGTACATGGAGAGGCAACGGACGGCAGCAACGCCATCCTGTTCATCGGAAGCCAACCGACTGAGTCGGAATGGAGAAACTGCGTCGTGTTCATCGAGAGGCAACGGAATGCGTCGTGTTCATCGGGAGCCAACCGGCTTGGATGGAACAACCGAAACGAGGCATGGCGTACCACAGAACGGAGAAAATAGACCTCTGTTCGAGCTCATACGGTCGAAATGGGGTGCTGTTGATTGGGAGGGTGTGGCTTACCGCAAAACGGAGGAAACAGACTTGTGTTGGAGTGCCTACGGTCGAAACGGGGTCCTGTTCATCGGGAGGGGTGTGGTGTACCGCAAAACGGGACTCCACGGGCAATTGTTCATTCACCGTCTACTGCCTCTCTCCAGCCTCGACGGGCTATTGTTCATCCACCGTCGACTTCCTCCAGCCTCCACCTGCTACTGTTCATCCACCGTCGACTTCCTCCAGCCTCCACCTGCGACTGTTCATCCACCGCGACACTACAAAAAAAGACACTTCCGTGATGATACGTGTTTGTCACAGTAGGTCACATTTTCTGTCGTGCATGTACATCCATGACGATTTTATGACAGAATCAAGATAGTCATACCTATGCTGTCGTAGAAGTGTTCAATGACATTACCAAAATTATCATCACCGAAGTGTCCACTTCCATGACAATAAATCGCGCGTCATAGAAGTGCTTTCATCAAGGGTGACCGACATTTGGCATCCACCGTAACGGGTCGCCGTTAAGCCATCGGGTCCGGTTTTGGATCCGATAACCCGTTAATAGCCCGTACCAATGATGATTTCCCAGGTGTAAAATTGTCATTGGCTGGAGGAAACACATGTTGGATCACCGTTGGGACAGATGTCATCCAATCATTGGACAGGAGGCGCCTATGATACATCGACACGTGGCACGACCCAACAGAGGCCCATTCCGGTGAAAAGGCTGGCCCAGCTAAAGGCCCACCATGTTTTTTCAGACACTAGTGGGCTGGCCCGTTAACAGCCTGCCATGTTTTGGGTCAAATTGAGGCCCATACCAGATCAGACCCGTTCACAACCTGCCGTGTTTTGGGCTAAATTACGGCCCATATCAGATCTGGCCCGTTAACAAGCCACTGTTCATCTGGGCCCATTCTAAGACAAGTTTGTATTTCAGCCTATTAAATGCACATTACCAGTTCGGCCCGATAATAGTTTTGGCCTGTTAGCGGCTCGTGGTGCATCTGGGACGTTGTCGGCCCGGTTTAACTTTAGGCCATTTAACGGCCCATGCAGAAACTGGGCTATTTCTTGTCCGAAATAACTTTAGGCCTCTTAACAGCCCGTAGTCTTCGTGGATAAATTTTAGCCCAACTAGCCTATAGGCCTGTTAATGGCCCGTGTAACAGTTGGGCCTAATTACAGCCCGCGTTGAATCCGGCCTGCTTACAGCCCATCTGATAATGGCCCGTGACACTTTTAGGCCTATGGCCCGCGTAGATACCGGCCTGCTTAAAGCCCATAACTTTATTGGGCCAAACAGGCCCGAGATATATTTTGGCCTGTTAACTGCTCGTCCTATTTGGGCCAAACATGGGCCTTAGGCAGTTTCGACCTGTATTGGCCCATGAATTTTTTGGCTCAACGCTAGCCCAATATAGGTTTTAGCTTGTTAAAAGCCCATGGTATTCTCTGGCCCAGCTGGCTAGAACTTTACTCGGCCTGTTAAAGGCGGGAAACTACTATATGTTTGGACCTGCTAATGGCCCAAGATGATTATAGGCCCACGTTTTGGCTCATATGAGTAACGGACCGGCCTGAAGACCGACAACACTGAGATCCACTGAACGTTCAGGCCTAAATTACAACATACCAAACAAAGAATAAACCTAGACTATACAATAAAGAAATTACGGCATATTACGTCCACTGGGAATCAAAGTTCGCTACCGGTGATAATAAAGCACAACGTGACCGCGGATTACATACACTGGGCATCAAAGGTCACCACCAGTGCATATAAACGCGGCGACAAAAGAATATACAAAACTGAGAGCACTTTAGAAGGCACTAGGCCTGTCCAGGACGGGCCCCGTAAGCAGCCGAACAAGCTGATGAGACCTCAGTTGTGTCAATGATAGATGCTCCATCCCTAGTTGTATGGCACCATAGTGCACAAGGCAGTCCTCTGACATCTTCATTGCATCTTTGACTTCAAGTCGGAGCTGAGCTGAAGAAAGCCTTTCCACTTTAAATTGAGACTGAAGAAGTCAAACTGATTGAGGCAGCGACTGCACAGAGGTTGTCTCACACCTGCCGGTGAGTAGCTTCAACTCATTGTCTTCATCAAGACAGGACTTTGGGGTCATCTCGCTGTCCTCAACATGGTTTGGCTCACTATCTTCCATAAAGTTCTGCCTGGCATAAGAGATACGACTCTGAAAGAGAAACAAGGAGACACATAACAGGTTTCACAATTATATAAGCAAATAAATGGATCTGTTCTGCATAAGGAACATGTTTTTACAACTACAATTTAAAACTGGTAGTTGTTGCAAACATCCAATTAGATGTAAACAGCAAAGTAAACAGCAGTGGAGGAAATGATGCCTATCCAAATCTATACTAGAACAAAGTTTGAAGGCTTGAGAAGGATGAACTTACATTACATGTTAACATGGGCTGGACAAAGCCCTTCTCCATGTTGATGGAAGGATAATTCAATAAATTCCCCAAAGAAAATTCTTTTGCCATTATTCTACATTTTGCAGAGAGTAAATATAGATCAAATAATATTGGAAGAAACAGAGGATAATGAAGCTCAGGTGCAGACTGATGATACATAATCAAATAGCAATTAATTAAGTACAGGGTTACAAGGCAAAAGGTACCCACAAGAGGAATGCAGACATCAACGTGTGCAGTGGCATTGGCTTTATTCAACATTTTGGTAAGAGTAAATGTAGATATGATAATTTGGAGAAACTGGAGGGCAGGGCAGATAAGATGCAGAGTAATGCTAGACAATCAACTATCTCGCGATGCAAGTACAACAATACCACCACCGTTCGTTATTACTTGTCGCTCAAATGGATGTATCTAGCACTATTAAGTTCTAAATACATCCAATTGATCAACAATTAATTCGATACAGAGCGAGTACATGACAACAGGTACTTACATGAGCAATCCAAAACTTCATAACCATTGTGTTAATTCTACATTTATCTAAGAGTAAATATAGACCTTATAATTTCAAGCAAAGGGAGGATAAAGAAGCGAACATTTACAGTGATGCTACATAATCAAACAACAATGAGTGTAAGTATGCTGACAAAGGGCAAGAGGTACTGACAAGAGCAATGCAGAGCCCAGTATTGTTGTGAGATCCTATGATCCTTTGAGCAAGGAGATTCATCTGAAATTAGTTTTCATACAAGAGAGAAGGTAAGGCACATGCAGAAATTTAGGAGTTCAAATTTTGAATTGATATCATAGACAGTACCTGGCGCTGGGCTCTCAGCTGTTCTAATAGGGGTTTGGCCAGTGGGGTAGGGGTAAAGTGTGGTACAGTTGGGCCTGTGTTTTCTGTGGCTGCTGATCTATCTGATTTAACAAGTATCACTACCTTTTCCAAATACCTAGTTTGTACCGGATTTGCACTCACCCTCTTCCTTTTGGACATCTATTACGAAAGAACAACATTTGACTAGAAAAACATAGTGTGACTACACATGGAATAGGTACAGAAAATGGATAGGTATGGCATATACTCATATATGATGCTTAAACTAAGCAGATGGTGTAACAAAGTAGAAGTAATGCAAGAGGTCAGATGCAAAATATGTGCGACTAGTAATATGAGCATCATATCAGATTCGTATTTCAACACCTAAGCTTTGGAATTATGAGTGGCATGTTGTTTCGCTTGATGGGTTGAGGTCTTGAGGAGCAGTGCTAGCACGACACGAAGCACCTACGATGATGGTACTGAATATAACACTACTAGGAAAAGGGCTATAGCTAATATGTACATTAATGGCGCACCATGTATGTGGTGCGCCACTGCTATATAGTAGTGGCGCACTAGATACAGGTGCGCCATTAGTGTCCTCATCACTAATAGTGCACCACACACACGGTGCGCCATTACTAACAATTTATTATTATTATTTTTCCAAAACTATTAATGGCGCACCAAGGCACAGTGTGCCATTACTAGTTTTAACTAGTAATGGCTCACCACACACTCTGTGCGCCACTACTAACAAATTTTTTTACTTTTTTTCAAGACCAGTAATGGCGCACCAGGGTACAGTGCGCCATTACTAGTTCAAACTAGTAATGGCGCACCACAGCCACGGTGCGCCACTACTAACAATTTTTTTTGCAAAACTAGTAATGGCGCACCACGTAACAGGTGTGCCATTAGTAACCAGGGTTACTAATGGCGCATTATTAGGTGGTGCGCCATTGGTAACCTGAGAGCAGCTAGATATTTTGGACAGCCACCTACCACACTCACTTTCCCCACTTCATTCTCTCCACCTCCTCCTCCAAGCTTGTCTCGGCTGCCTCCTCCTCCTCACCTCATTTGCACCATAGATTCACCCAAATTAAGTGGTTAAATTACCTTTTTTTGATAGGTAAGTAAGGGGAAAGCTTTCTTTATGTTGTAGATCTACTTTTTTCTCCCTCCAACAACGTGCACATGCACTTTTTATGGCCTAGATCTACGTATGTTTGTGGTGTTGCATATGTTTGTGGTGTTGCATATGTTTGTGTTTGTAGGTACCGGTATTTGAAATGCGATAGTTGCCAATATTTTGCTGGAATGTTGATGCATTTCCGTTTCGGCGAGAATTTGGCACTATGCATTCTTTTTGGTCCTATTTTTAGGCAAAGTCATGCCAATTTTTTTCTTGGTTCTAAAATTCGTTTTGCTCTACCCCGCAGGCGACCATGGTCCGCACGATGACCGAAGGCATCGTGAATAGGTTTTTGAGCTCCGCGAAGGCCGAGATGCTTCAAAAGAACGAGACGGAGATAAGATGTCCGTGTCAAAGATGCAAGCTGAAGAGCCTTATTACGGACCCGGATTCCGAACAGGTGCAGGACCACCTGCTCTTGCGTGGTTTCATGGATGGCTATCAGTGGCAAGGTGATGAAGATGACTATGAAGTCATCCATGAAGGCCGGGCAAGAAATGAGGAAGGGCAGCAAGACAACCACCGTGGCGAGGGCGGGCGAGAAGACGAAGAATCTCCAGGATAGGATCACGACGGCGATGCAGTACACAGTCATCATGCAGAAGATGTCGGACATGATGATGAGGAAGATCAAGACAAAGGGCATGATCATGAAGATGAAGATGCCGGAGCAGACGACAATGGACCATCGATGGGCTGGGTGCAGGACCCTCATATTCAAGAGCTGCTTCTCAAGAAGACGGATAACGCAAGAGCTGCCGCCCGAGAGAAAGCCAAGCTGGATCAACTGGAGATAGACGCGGTTACTCCATTGTATGAAGGATGCAGGCCCGAGGATACCCGCCTGAAAGTAACGCTCATGGCTCTGGAGATGAAGGTAAAACACAAAATGACCGACGCATGCTTCGACGAGAACATGTCATTCTGGCACGAACGTCGTCCCAAGGGGAACAAGTGCCTGACCAGTTTCGAGGAGGCAAAGAAAATCGTGTGTCCTCTGGATTTACCGCACGTGAAATACCATGTGTGCATGAACAATTGCATCATTTATCGGGACGAGCACGCGGAGTCTACCATATGTCCGGTGTGCGGCGTCACTCGATACAAGAAGAGGAAGAAAGCTCCTCGAAAAGTGGTGTGGTACTTTCCGATCACTCCTCGTCTGCAGCGGTATTTCGCGGACCCTAATCTAGCAAAGCTCATGCGTTGGCACGCGGATAGGGAGGAGAAGAAGTGAGAAGATGACGGAAATGATCCAGAGATAAATAAAAAAGAAAAGATGCTGAGTCACCCTAAGGATGCGAGCCAGTGGCAAGCGTTGAACTTCGAACACCCAGAATTTGGGGACGATCCAAGGAACATCATGCTGGGCGCGAGCACCGATGGAGTCAATCCATTTGGCAGCCAGAGAAGCACACATAGCACCTGGCCTGTGTTTGTGTGGATGTACAACCTTCCCCCTGGTTGTGCATGAAGAGGAAGTACATTCACATTAGTATGCTAATTGAAGGGCCGAAACAACCAGGGAACGACATCAATCTGTATCTGGGGCTGCTGAAAGAGGAGCTAGAGACGCTATGGAAAACGCCAGCCAATACGTGGGACGCCGCTGAGAAAGAATATTTCCCTATGAGAGCCGCACTGCTCATGACGGTGCACGACTATCTCGGTTACGAATATGTCACACGGCAGGTGGTCCACGGATTTTCTGGATGCGTCAGGTGCATGGATGACAGAACGTATCGCCAGCTAGTAGAGATCCTGGGTCTTCGAAAACCGTGTTCATGGGACATCGAAGGTGGCTTCGCGACGATGACTCATGGAGAAAACACAAGGATCTGTTCGATGGTGAAACCGAACCCCGAAGACGCCCGCGTACGAGGAGCGGCAAGGAAATAGACGAGCTGTTGAAAAATTGGAAAGATTGCCCACTACCGGGAAAGAAGCAAAAGGCGCCAGAGCCGGGAAAGAAGCGAAAGGCGCCAGAGCCGCTGCTGAAGGTATGGAAAACGAGGTCTGTTTTCTGGGACTTGCCGTACTGGAAGATCCTCCGTGTGCCTCACAGCCTTGATGTCATGCATATCATGAAGAACGTGTGCGAGAGTCTGCTTGGTACCCTGCTCAACATGCCAAAGAGGACCAAAGATGGGCCGAAAGGAAGGGCAGACTTGAAATCAATGGGCATCAGGGAGGAGCTTCACGCTAATGATGATGATGATGAGGCGAAGCAGGACACGGAAAGTCGTCGCAAAGGCAAAAAGGCCAAGAAGATCGGAAATGACTACCCTCCCGCGTGCTTCACTCTAAGTCAGGAGGAGATCGAGCAGTTTTTCACCTGCCTCGTAGGAGTAAAACTTCCTTAAGGTTACGCGGGGAAGATAAGCAGATACCTAGACTCAGCGAAGCAGAAGTTCAATGGGATGAAGTCTCACGACTGTCACGTGCTGATGACACAGATACTTCCAGTTGCAATCCGTGGGATCATGGACGCGCACGTCCGTGAAACGCTATTTGGCCTATGCAACTTTTTCGACGTCATCTCTCGGAAGTCGGTTGGCGTGAGGCAACTCAGAAGGCTACAGGAAGAGATCGTGGTGATACTATGCGAGCTTGAGATGTACTTCCCGCCCACATTCTTCGATGTTATGGTGCATCTGCTGGTCCATATCGTGGAGGATATCATCCAACTCGGGCCGACGTTCCTGCACAGCATGATGCCGTTCGAAAGGATGAATGGTGTCATCAAAGGATACGTTCGCAACATGTCACGTCCAGAGGGAAGCATAACCAGGGGCTTTCTGACAGAAGAGTGCATCTCCTAGTGCACGAATTATCTAGGCATCGAGAACCCCGTTGGTCTGCCCGTCAACAGGCACTTCGGTAGGCTCGCTGGATGGGGTCACCGCGATGGTCGCCGCGAAATGCATGTCAACTTCGAGGGTCGACACGCCGACTTTGAAAGAGCAAACCTAGTCGCGCTACAACACATAGACGTGGTCAATCCTTGGGTGGTAGAGCACAAAACCTTTATTGAGAAGACGTACAATGACCGAGGCCAACAGAGGACGGACAGAGATATAATCAAAGAGCACAACTCATGTTTCATGCGTTGGTTCAAGGATAAGCTTCTGTCGTACCCTTTACATGAGGATTCTTCCGCGGAAGAAAAACTCATATTCGCCTTGTCACAGGGCACCGAGCACAACCTGATGACCTATGAGGCGTACGATATGAACGGCTACACATTCTACACCGAGGGAAAGGACATGAAGAGCGATGGTTATCAGAACTCCGGGGTAACGATGGAATCCTACACCAGTAACGACAAGGACAGATACTACGGAAGGATCGAGGAGATCTGGGAGCTGAGCTACGCTGGAGAGAAGGTCCCGATGTTCCGTGTCAGATGGGCCAAGAGCGTCCTAAAAGAAGACCGGTATTTCAGCACCATGGTTATACCCGAAGCCAAATCCAAGACCGCAGGCGCAAACATCACCGCGAAAAATGAGCCATGGGTACTGGCTTCCCAAGTGGACCAATGCTTCTTCATTACCGACCCGTCAAAGCCCAGTCGTGTTGTCGTGAGCTTACCACGGATCCGAAGACCAAGGCGCTTGAGCGTGTCCTGGTAAGGAATACACCCCCGCGTAATTAGCTCCATATGGTTGCATTCTAATTAATGAAGCCAAATTTCTAAATGGTTCACGTTCCTTCCGCAGGACACTGAAAGCAGTAGCGTGGGGTCGTCTCAGAGCTCCCCTTTCGACACCCCTTTAAATAGGGCGTTGAACGTAATGAAAAACAAGGATAAGCTCAGTAAGCCGTCGTTAGCTGGTCGTGTGGCCGGCAAAGGCTTGTCCATGAAATGGTCGGAATACTATACCGCTGGGCGAAAGGAGAGAAAGACCAGCTCAGAAAGCCAGGAGCGCGAGGTTCAAGAACTCAAGGCACAAGTGGCGCGGATTCCGGAGATGGTCGAAGAGCAAGTGCGAGACCAACTGGGAGCGACGATCACCGCCATTATACCTATCTTGGTTTCTGGGCTGCAGGCGTGGATGGCGGGCGGCTAACAGGGGCCGCCCCCGACTCCCAGCTTCACGGGCAGCAACTCGCGCAACACGCCGGCGGCGCCGTTGGTGTCTCTGGCGGAGGCGGCATTGGTGTCTCCCGCGGCGGCGCCGGCATTGCAGCTTAATGCACCCGGCTGTGGGAAGAATACGCCGACCGGCACCTCGACAGCAAGCGGCCCCTTCGTCACTTGCACGCCCGCCGTTGGCGGTGCCTCTACATTAGCCGAGCTCGACGCCATCACGGTAACTAATTAAGCCTCTCGGTCGATGACTTCATCTCCTTCCCTTTGACTGGGCATCCCTGACGCCCTACATGTTTTCGCAGGGCGCCGCCGACGTTCCATGCACTCTCCTGCACTTTGTGGATGGCGAGTTGATCGATGTCGCCAAGGCCAGAATCGTTCAACCGGGCAACCACCTGTTCCACGGTAATCCGATGCCACCCAACGTGTATAGGGTTCAACTGGTTCGGGTGCTGCGGGGCTGCGACGACTTGTTACCTCCGTTTCGACCCCCTGGGGCCGACGAAGATGATGTGATGACCCTCAGCGCCTGCTTAAGCTGGCCCCTGCTTTGGCCGAAGAGCCAGATTCGTTTGGGGGCGGGGGACACCACTCCACAGACAACACCGCCAGTCGTGCCGGCGCCAAGCCATGGCAAGACCGCCGCAACGCTACCGGACATGCCGGACATGCATATGGCATAGGATCCGGACATGCATATGGCACAGGATCCGGACGGCGACGACGATGGTACATTTACCAACGTTGATAAGTACTTCAACGGACATGGGTACGGTGACGAATTCTTGGGGCCTCCTTCTCAAGAACCCAACCCTGCTAAAGACGATCTAGCTGGTACCGCGGAGAACCCAATTGCAACAGGCATCGTCTGGCGTTCAGTTCTCAGGAGACGCCTCGAGCTGCCGCCTTCACCGAGCCTCAGATAGCCGAGGTGCGAAATATTATCAGCCCCAACACACTCAAGAAGGCAGTCTCTGAGCAGAACTCTATCCCATTACAGCAGAAGAAGAAGGGACAGAAAAGAAAGAGTAACAAGGGTGCGAGCCAGCCGGCACCGAGTACGATCTGTGCTCAGGACGGGCCACCTTCACCTAAGGATATCTCGAGTAGGGTGCATGTGGCGGGTAGGCCGATGCTACCGACTAATCTGCTCAATGCTGCAACCGGTGTTATGCAGAGTCTACATGACAGTGTTCTTCCTTTGGAGAAGCAGCGTCTCCGAGAGAATGATGTGGCATACCCAGTTTTCGTGGCCAAGGTGCCAGAGGGCAAGGGCTTTGTGGATAGCGCCATCGGGGGTATGATCGTCCTGCGGTTTGATGACATCTTCGCTATGTTTAACCTTCATCCGCTACACTACACCTTCGTTCGGCTATTTTCGCTGAGTATGGAGATGCGGATCATTAGAGACAAGACCCCGGACATCATGATAGTCGACCCCTTCTACATGCGTGCCAAGATCTTGGGCAGCGCTGGGGACCGGCAAGTCGCGAGTTCATACCTCGAAGGCGTCATTCTGGCAAACCCAGATAAGGATAACTTCCTCGTGCCTTACTTTCCCGAGTAAGTCATCCCCTCACCGCCCCGTAACATATGATTTCTTAGATTTCGATCGTTCTTTTTTTTTCTAACATTCCGTGTTTTGTGCAGTGACACACATTGCACACTCATCCTCTTAAGCCCGAAATATTCCATGGCCACATATTTTGACTCGGACCGTCAGTCGAAGAAAGACTACACAAATATCAAGAAAGTTCTTGATGACGTTCTCCCCGGCTACGGCAGATCTTGAGGCACCTTCAGCAGTCCAGTTCGTAGGTACGGCAAGCACGTGTTCACCCACAATACAACGTTCCCCTGCGTCAAGCAGCTGCCTGGCGGTCAGAAGGATGCCTACTATGCCCTCCATCACATGCGGGCGATCGTACGGGACCATAATCACCTTCTGCTACCAAATAATCTCAAAGATTGGGCCGCACGCTTGTCAGCAATCCAGGACGCGGACATCAGACAAGAATTCTTTCGCATCCAGTCGGAGTTTACAGAAATCATCCGTCAAGATGTCCTTCGTACCTCGGGGCAATTCTACCTCAGATATCAACCGTCCAACAGTGAGATAGAAACAACGCTACAAATGCAGGCTGACAACACCCGCGATTTCATGACCATCACGACAGACGGCGGCTTCATCCACGCTCTGGTCCCTGAGTCGAGTCGAAAGTAGTGATGCTATGTAGTTCTGAAATATCGATTAGCTCATGTTGTAATTAAACTTTAATGAACTTGTATGTCTCTTTGGTTTGGACAGTCTTTCAACTTATATGTAATCGATGCTATTTATTAGTAGGACCATGAATCGTGCTATTAATGTCTTGCTTTTCTCTTCCGATCCTTTTGTTGCAAACTTATATATTGCTTATGTATTGTCTGTGAATTGCTACTAACGTTTTGTTTGTCTAGTGCATAGAGATGCCGTCGTATGTCGTGTACAAGGGTAAGGTTCCCGGAGTCTACGACGGCTGGGAGGAGTGTCGGAGACAGGTTCAGCGTTTCAGCGGTAACAGTTACAAAGGGTACACCACTAGGGCGGAGGCGGAAGCTAGATACACACGCTATCTAGCAGGAGAGAGGAGGGAGCGGAGGAGGAACTAGATGAAGACCAGTTTCATCGCGATGATGCTCATCGTGATGACCGCAGCTCTCTTCTATGTGATGGTAGTTTAGATGATCGATATCGACTTGTAATGTGAAGACAAACTCGCTACTCGCGGTCTCGAGACTTGTAATGTTCTAACTTTGTTCGGTCTTTTGAATTCGGAGACTAATATGATGAATTGTATTCGGAGACTAATCTTCTATTGTATTCGATAAATCTGTTGTTTATATGTTGTGTTGTCTATATTCTATGCAGTAATATATTTTGTAACCTGTGCAAATATCAGAAAAGAAAAAAATTCCTAATATTCATACTAGTGGCGCACCACACTGTACTTCAGTGGCGCACTGCAATAAACACACTAGTGGCGCATTATCTAGAAGTGCGCCATTAGTAACCCAGAGCACAAGGTAAATATGGCCCCCTGGGAGGCATAGTAATGGCGCACTGTTTGACATACTAATGGCGCAGTCCCTGGTGCGCCACTATTGTCTGGTATACTAATGGCGCACCAGGGGTGCGCCATTAGTATTAGTTACTAGTGGCGTGATGATAGTGGCGCACCTGTAGTGCGCCATTAAAGGCCAAAACAGGTGCGCCACTAATTAGCCTTTTCCTAGTAGTGTAAAGGGGGAAACCATAAGCTTTACGAGTATAGTGACAGTGCCATGGCGGAACTGAAGGTGCAAACCGGACAAAGCTACTTCACAACCAATGTTTGCTTACAACTAGCCACTACGATTTGGTACGGACAAGAAAAGTACAGTTAACAATTTATGATCTCTGAGATCAATAACTTAAGCACATATGGAAGAGTACCACCTCTCTTGCGATGCCGTGTAGGCCCCTGCTGATACGTTGAGGGTACTGCGGGTGCGATGGCTGTCGGCGGCGGGGAAGAAGACTTTAGACGGCAGATGGCCAGGTCGGGGGATAAATCATGTTGCCGTGGACGAGGCGGTCGTAGGAGCGGCAACGGTAAGGTGGACGATGGCGTCGATGAAGCGAGAGGACGAGATGAAAGGATCCTGGTCCAACACCGTGGATGAGAGACGTCCATCTCTTGCAGTGGACGATGGGGTAAGGGTGGCGGCTCCGGCAAGGTGGAGGATGGGGAGGCGGACGGAGGAGGCTGGCCGCAGTGGGGAGGTTGTTGTGGCACCGACGGTGTATGAATGGGGAAATGGAGGGGGCGGGGGGATCTCAAACTTTGGGGCGCGCTTGTCTGAAATGTGGGAAAGTTACGAACTTATCCCCCGTTTAAAATTTTGGACATCACATCGGTTGGGGATAGGACGGTAATCTCGCATCTCCCAAATATTTGCTGGTAGCGATTTCGGGCGAGGAGAGGGTGTTTTGCCGCCCACGGTTGGCGCCCACGGTGTATGAACGGGGCTGACAGGTAGGGCGGTTGTGTCACATCTGAGTGAAGTTACACATCTGCCCCTATTTAAAATATTTGCCTACATCGATTTCGGATGAGGAGAGTTTCTTTTGCCGCCCACCGTGTATGAATGGGGAAATGGAGGGAGAGACACATGTCTTTCGGACGAGCTTGAATCAAATGTGGTTTGCTGCCCACGTTTGGCGCCCACCGTGTCTGAACGGGCTCAGAGGCGGTCGTGTCACGTCTGATTGAAGTTACTAGTCTGCCCCTATCGATAGCAGTGTAAATCCGGTCGAGAAGGATGTCAAGTGTCAGGGGTAGACATTAATTTCCCTCTCGCAAACACTTGCTTCGGGCAGCCCACAAATGATAGTGGGTGTTTAGACGCTTCTTTTAGAACTTGGGAGAATTAGCATTCATGTTTGCCCTGGGCCCTGGGAACTAAATTCAAATCCAATTTGTACTCGATTACGAATATCCACAAATAATTCTACGTTTTGTTATTTATTTCTTCAAAACCACAACAAAGATTAATTCCACCTTTATATATGATTATGATTTAGAAATGCCGCGATCTTCGAATTCAGTAGGTTGGATACACTTTGAGTCAAACAGTTCTTTCATCCAATACAATATGCTCACATGAAAAATAGTTCACCTTATGTCAATCATACAAGTACTGAGGATTACCTCACCTAAAAAATTCGGATCATTACAACACATGGACAACATAGGGGGTCTTACAACATAATCCATTCAGAGACATGACACAACATGCAAGTACAATAATCTAATGAAAATTTCAACTAGTATCTAAAGAAGAACTGGGATTACCTGGGCTTCAGATAGCAGAAACAGCAGTACCTCCTCCGTCTTCAAATGCAACATTCTTACTTCCTCCAATTATTGGGTTGCTTGCATAATGCGTGCAACTAATTGCATAATTTCTAGCCTCAAGATCAAGATTACCTCATTCATGGCAGCCACACCATCTCTTTCTTCCTCTAGTATAGCCTCAAGAACTATAATATCTGTGCTCAGACTGCTCTCCGGCGGTGTTGCCTCTGAACTGCTACCATCTGGTAACATGGATGGCGCACTGCTTCCACAAATATATTCTGGGGCTGTACATTGTGTCCTAGTGCGAATGGCATCCTGAAAGGTTTCCACTTGACATAAGTAAGAGATAGTTATCTCATGATCCAGGCAGTAAGGTTACATGGTAAACGACATACGAATTATTGCCGAGCATGGCAAGCTATATTTAAATGGTTCGAAGCAGCATCAGCCGAAAAGAAATTAAAATGGTAAGATGAAACTTGAAAGGGAGTGTACCACCACTCTATTTAAGTTGCCAAGGCATCTAAGCAGTTGAAATTTTCTGAGAAAGCACATAATAGTGTGGCCTCATATAAACTACGAAGACAGTCTTGTGATGAAGTTCAGAGGAAAAGTTAAGGACTCAAATGAACTAGGCATGCATTTCTTTACGATAGTACAACAAGCACTGCTGACATATTGGCCAACTCAGGTATAGCCTAACAAGTAACAAACAAGCATTCGAATCAAGCAATACAGCAAAGTAGACAACTGAACTATTTGTAATTCTGTGGGATTACAGGTTGAGGGCACAAGCCAAGAAAGCAGCCCACACGCATTACATTTCACATGTACTAAAACAAACTGGCTTACCATATGTTGCTGTGAAGCCTCGCTGCTGTTGCAATGTTCTTTGAAGATATCGTCAGCATCACGTGGTTGCAAATCTAGTTGTTGTAGTTTATTCTGCACCCTCTATTCAGGTAAAATTAATTTTAATCGCATGCACTGGTTCGAATTGATCATCAATGGTTCATCTAAACTAATGAAAGAAGGGTGTGTGCTTTCACAATATATCTGCTTCGCTCTATTTTTATGCTTGTTCGAGGAGCCAGCCCCAAAAGAACAAATATTTTGCTTGATGGGGTTGGTAGCTCCATAATTAATAGAAGCATCAAATTAGTCATGCAACTTGGGAAGATCAAGAACACACAAAAAAGTAATGAACAGAGGCTCGGAGCAGTGATGTAATAGCTAGCATCAGAAAATGTAGGGTAAAACGAACAAAAAGCAGCGGAACCACATGCTAGTTTGCTGATGTGTAATTAAGCATAGAGAACATGAAGCAGCCTGATGGAACTAACAGGTGGCATTAGAACAACACCATTATCATAAATATAGCATGCAAGAAGTAAAATAGTAGGCAGTGATATCTAGGAAGTACAATGATACTTAGGACAAAACTAAAGCATATTAACTATATGTGCACTGGTATGTAATTTAGCACATGTAACATGTTCACTGCCAGAAGTATGGCCCTACAGGTGCAAGCAGAATAACGCGTCTCATGAAAAATTGAATGATGCCCTGAAGAAATTCAAAGGTGCGGTGCTTATGCTAAGAAAGTGAACATAGGCGCCGGCCGTTGGATAATAGTACCTGATTCTTGGCGGCGTATGGGTATCATTGTCATACTTGATTGCTAAGGATCGTCGATGGTGCTCGTGTTGCGGTTGAGTTTGGGCCGGCTGTCGCCGTCGCTGAAGCGGCTTCGGTGCTTCGGTTGCGGCGTGTAACATCCCAAATTTTCAATTTGGAATGTTATACATAGATCATTCATGCATATCATATTTTATTGCATTTCGTTTCGCAATCCTCGAAATCCTAAGCAACTCAAGGACCCTTAGAGAGAGTTGGGGATTTCCCTGTTTTCAAATTTGAGTTTTATCAAATATTGAAACGAGGATTATTTGTTTTAATTATTTTTCTCTCCAAAAATATTTCATCATAAGATATATGAGAGGAGATAATATGACTTCACAATAAATGAAATATTGGAGGAAAAATATTATCAAATATTTGATTTTATTTGGAGTTTATTGCTATTTTATTTGCATTAGAAAAATTGCACGTTTTTCAAAATTGCATTTTAGGGCCAAGAAAATGTTCATCTTGTTCTAAACATTTTATTTAGACGGCGAAAATTTGTTTTGGCATTTTTAGTTTTTTATTTTATTTTCTAGGATTTATTTAAGTTTTGGCGAAATTGTTTAAAAAAATCTCCAGCGCCCGACTGGGCCGAAGCCCAGCCGAGCGGCCCAACCGCCCCGCGCCTCGTCTCCCTCCAGGAGACCGCGCGAGCGCCGCCACCCGACGCCGAGTCCGGCCGGGACTCTTCTCCCGCGCCGCCTTGCCCCCTCCCCCAAGCTAGCCCCCCTCCTTTATATACGCCGCCCCGGACCCCCTCACCTCCACCCGAACCCCGCCGCCCGCAGAACCCCGCCGCCAGCGCCGCTGCCTAGCCCGCGCCGCCGCTGCCGTCGCCGCCCCGCCGCCTAGCGCCGCGCCGCCGCCCCGCCTCGCCAAAACTCGCCGGAGTTATAAGCTGCCGTTGCCGCCATTCGGTTTTATTTTAAAACCGATCCGTTTTTTTAGAAAACCCTAGTTTTCGTTTTTTAGGATAGATCGGTTTTATTTTTTTCCGGTTTAGTTTATTTAGCGGACGTTCGTCCGTACGTTCGTTTTAATGAACGGTGTTCACTCGTTAGCCGCAGACAGCGAACGTTCGTTCGTTAGCCTGTTCGTCAGTTTTTCTTTTTCTCGGATTTTTCGCGATTATTTTCGATCGCGATTTCTGATCCTATTTTCGTTTCAGTTTATATTTTCGCTCGTTTATCGGAATCAGGCGATTCAAGCGCCTAGATCTTCGTCTCGAAACCCTCTTTCTGTGTAATCAACTTGAACAAGATTTTGGTACTATAAAATTTGACTTTAGTTCAGATTAGTAAACGGATCTTGTTTCTTTCGCAGTTTGAGTTTCGTTGCTCCGTTTCATTTGATTCTTTTTGCAAACCGGAGTTCTTAAGTTGAACTTTCTGGTCAATTCTTCTTATTTGAGTTTTTCCCGTGCATCTTTGCTTGAGTGCTTATGTATGCTATTGTTTGTTTGCGATAGAATTCCCGGAGTGCGAAGCGTGCTACTACGAGTCCCTAGGTTTTGCGGATCGTCAGCAAGGCAAGTAACACATTGATCATACTCCTTTCATACCCAGTTTTTATGCATTAGTTCCAAGCCTCAAACATTGCATGACTAGGATGTGATTAACTTGTGGGTATTGGGAAGTAGTTGATGAGGTAGAACCTATTGCCCTGTTATATTCAAACCCTTGGGAGTTACTTCTACGTATTGCTTATATTGCTATGCTATGCTCGTAGACGTGGTTTGGGTAAGTGAATCCATAACAAATGTGAGATGATTAATTAATGGTTCAACTTAAGGTGGCAACTTTAATACACATCTGGGTGGATTGCTTGTCGGGCACCTGGAGAATCCAGTGTTGTCCTAGGATATCCCGGAGTACCCGTGTGATAATCCTAAGGTCGGCCACCCAGGCTCACAGGGAATTGAGATATTTTCATGCTAGAAACTTCCGTGTGCAGCCACAAGCTATTATGGGCTCTAGCATAGTTGAGTAAGTTGCATGAGCTCCTGAAGAGGTGGATCAGCAGGTAGAGGGATGTAGGTTGGTATGGTCTGCCCGGAGTAAAGTGTTAATGTTTCTGAAAGACTGTGTCTCGGTTATCCGTTTCTCAAACACCATGTAGTGCGACAAATCCAACAGAGGAGATCGAGTCTTGTGGGGAAAAGTGCGCAAACCTCTGCAGAGTGTACAATCTAATCATATTTAGCCGTGTCCCCGGTTATGGACATCTTGAGTATCTAGTACTTGGATTATCCTAAATATCTCATCACTCTAAATTAATATTGTTGGGTTGATAATTACTTTTAATTGGGATTGAGTTGGAGGAACCTTCTCAATGATGTTTCAACTACCATGATAGTTAAAATAAAACTTATTCCTTTGTTGTAGGGAAAATTTGGCTTTTCGCAAAACTATAACCATAGAGCTTTCCACCAGCCAAATATGCATGTAGTGATAGCATTATTCTGTTCTTGCTCTACTGTGTTATATTGCCAGCATATTCCATGTGCTGACCCGTTTTCGGGCTGCAACGTATTATGTTGCAGACTTTTCAGACGAGGAGTAAGGTTCGTTAGGTCGTTGCCGTCCAGCTCAGCTATGCCGTTGGAGTTGATGGACTCACTTTATCTTCCAAGCCTTCCGTTGTTATTGTATTAGATGGCCTTAATCCATATTTATTGTAATAAGTTCTTTTCTGAGACATTCGATGTAATAAGTGTGTGATTGCTACTCTGTTATAAATCCTTCGAGTACTGTGTGTGTCGGCATTACCGATCCATGGATGACACTGAAGCACAGAGACTTGACCGTTTGAGGTCGGGTCGCTACACGGCGCCTGTCAACATACAAGAAAGCTCATCTGTGGTAAGTGAACAGTTGCAGGATAAAGAAGAGAAAAACCATAGGTATCAGAGCACAGTGACTTGACCGTTTGAGGTCGGGTCGCTACAAGATGGTATCAGAGCACACGCTGAGTGTAGGACACGACCACTAAGATAAGCCATAGGTCACTCTTCTCTACTCATTTCTGACTCCTCTCCATTTTCTACCCTTTAGGATGGTGGATTTGAAGAACAAGTTTGCACAACCGGATGAAGACACACCCTTTGGACGCCACTTGAAGGAAGTCACTAGGTTCCTGAACATCGGAATACCAAACTTCACCGGGACTTACAACACCGCTTTACGAGAAGAGGAGCGCTGGATGATTCAAGTTCAAGTTCCAGGAAGGACGTTCTCGCCAACCACTAAGTGTTGGGAATCGTAGCATAATTTTAAAATTTTCCTACGCTCACCAAGATCCATCTATGGAGTATACTAGCAACAAGGGGAAAGGAGTGCATCTACATACCCTTGTAGATCGCGAGCGGAAGCGTTCCAATGAACGTGGATGATGGAGTCGTACTCGCCGTGATTCAAATCACCGATGACCGAGTGCCGAACGGACGGCACCTCCGCGTTCAACACACGTACGGTGCAGCGACGTCTCCTCCTTCTTGATCCAGCAAGGGGAAGGAGAGGTTGATGGAGATCCAGCAGCACGACGGCGTGGTGGTGGATGTAGCGGGTCTCGGCAGGGCTTCGCCGAGCTTCTGCGAGAGGGAGAGGTGTAGCAGGGGAGGAGGGAGGCGCCCAAGGCTGTTGTGTTACTGCCCTCCCTCCCCCCTTTATATAGGCCCCCTGGGAGGGGGGGGGGCGCCGGCCAAGATCCCATCAAGGGAGGGGGCGGCGGCCAAGGGGGGAGACTTGCCCCCCAAGGCAAGTGGGGCGCCCCCCACCCTAGGGTTTCCAACCCTAGGCGCAGGGGGGAGGCCCATGGGGGGCGCCCCAGCCCACTAGGGGTTGGTTCCCTTCCCACTTCAGCCCATGGGCCCCTCCGGGATAGGTGGCCCCACCCGGTGGACCCCCGGGACCCTTCCGGTGGTCCTGGTACAATACCGATAACCCCCGAAACTTTCCCGGTGGCCGAAACTTGACTTCCTATATATAATTCTTCACCTCCGAACCATTTCGGAACTCCTCGTGACGTCCGGGATCTCATCCGGGACTCCGAACAACTTTCGGGTTTCCGCATACTCATATCTCTACAACCCTAGCGTCACCGAACCTTAAGTGTGTAGACCCTACGGGTTCGGGAGACATGCAGACATGACCGAGACGCCTCTCCGGTCAATAACCAACAGCGGGATCTGGATACCCATGTTGGCTCCCACATGTTCCATGATGATCTCATCGGATGAACCACTATGTCGAGGATTCAATCAATCCCGTATACAATTCCCTTTGTCAATCGGTATGTTACTTGCCCGAGATTCGATCGTCGGTATCCCAATACCTTGTTCAATCTCGTTACCGGCAAGTCTCTTTACTCGTACCGCAATGCATGATCCCGTGACTAACGCCTTAGTCACATTGAGCTCATTATGATGATGCATTACCGAGTGGGCCCAGAGATACCTCTCCGTCACACGGAGTGACAAATCCCAGTCTCGATCCGTGCCAACCCAACAGACACTTTCGGAGATACCCGTAGTGCACCTTTATAGTCACCCAGTTACGCTGTGACGTTTGGCACACCCAAAGCACCCCTACAGTATCCAGGAGTTGCACGATCTCATGGTCTAAGGAAAAGATACTTGACATTGGAAAAGCTCTAGCAAACGAAACTACACGATCTTTTATGCTATGCTTAGGATTGGGTCTTGTCCATCACATCATTCTCCTAATGATGTGATCCCGTTATCAACGACATCCAATGTCCATAGTCAGGAAACCATGACTATCTGTTGATCAACGAGCTAGTCAACTAGAGGCTTACTAGGGAAACGTTGTGGTCTATGTATTCACACATGTATTACGATTTCCGGATAACACAATTATAGCATGAACAATAGACAATTATCATGAACAAAGAAATATAATAATAACCATTTATTATTGCCTCTAGGGCATATTTCCAACAGTCTCCCACTTGCACTAGAGTCAATAATCTAGTTAAAATGTGATGAATCGAACACCCATTGCATCCTGGTGTTGATCATGTTTTGCTCTAGGGAGAGGTTTAGTCAACGGATCTGCTACATTCAGGTCCGTATGTACTTTACAAATATCTATGTCTCCATTTTGAACACTTTCATGAATGGAATTGAAGCGACGCTTGATATACCTGGTCTTCCTGTGAAACCTGGGCTCCTTTGCAAGGGCAATAGCTCCAGTGTTGTCATAGAAGAGAGTCATCGGGCCCGACGCATTGGGAATCACCCCTAGGTCGGTAATGAACTCCTTCATCCAGACTGCTTCTTGTGCTGCCTCCGAGGCCGCCATGTACTCCGCTTCACATGTAGATCCCGCCACGACGCTTTGCTTGCAACTGCACCAGCTTACTGCTCCTCCATTCAAAATATACACGTATCCGGTTTGTGACTTCGAGTCATCCAGATCTGTGTCGAAGCTAGCGTCGACGTAACCCTTTACGACGAGCTCTTCGTCACCTCCATAAACAAGAAACATATCCTTAGTCCTCTTCAGGTACTTCAGGATATTCTTGACCGCTGTCCAGTGTTCCATGCCGGGATTACTTTGGTACCTACCTACCAAACTTACGGCAAGGTTTACATCAGGTCTGGTACACAGCATGGCATACATAATAGACCCTATGGCCGAGGCATAGGGGATGACACTCATCTTTTCTCTATCTTCTGCCGTGGTCGGGCATTGAGTCGTGCTCAATTGCACACCTTGCAATACAGGCAAGAACCCCTTCTTGGACTGATCCATATTGAACTTCTTCAATATCTTGTCAAAGTATGTACTCTATGAAAGACCAATGAGGCGTCTTGATCTATCTCTATAGATCTTGATGCCTAATATATCAGCAGCTTCTCCAAGGTCCTTCATTGAAAAACACTTATTCAAATAGGCCTTTATACTTTCCAAGAATTCTATATCATTTCCCATCAATAATATGTCATCCACATATAATAAGAGAAATGCTACAGAGCTCCCACTCACTTTCTTGTAAACACAGGCTTCTCCATAAGTCTGTGTAAACCCAAACGCTTTGATCATCTCATCAAAGCGAATGTTCCAACTCCGAGATGCTTGCACCAGCCCATAGATTGAGCGCTGGAGCTTGCATACTTTGTTAGCATTCTTAGGATCGACAAAACCTTCCGGCTGCATCATATACAACCCTTCCTTAAGGAAGCCATTAAGGAATGCCATTTTGACGTCCATCTGCCATATCTCATAATCATAGTATGCGGCAATTGCTAATATGATTCGGACGGACTTCAGCTTCGCTACGGGTGAGAAAGTCTCATCGTAGTCAACCCCTTGAACTTGTCGATAACCCTTAGCGACAAGTCGAGCCTTATAGATGGTCACATTACCATCCGCGTCTGTCTTCTTCTTAAGGATCCATTTGTTTTCTATGGCTCGCCGATCATCGGGCAAGTCAGTCAAAGTCCATACTTCGTTTTCATACATGGATCCTATCTCGGATTTCATGGCTTCTAGCCATTTGTCGGAATCCGGGCCCGCCATCGCTTCTTCATAGTTCGAAGGTTCACCGTTGTCTAACAACATGATTTCCAGGACAGGGTTGCCGTACCACTCTGGTGCGGAACGTGTCCTTGTGGACCTACGAAGTTCAGTAGTAACTTGATCTGAAGCTTCATGATCATCATCATTAACTTCCTCCCCAGTCGGTGTAGGCACCACAGGAACATTTTCCCGCGCTGCGCTACTTTCCGGCACGGAAGGTGTGACTATCACCTCATCAAGTTCCACTTTTCTCCCACTCAATTCTTTCGAGAGAAACTCCTTCTCCAGAAAGGACCCGTTCTTGGCAACGAAGATCTTGCCTTCGGATCTGAGGTAGAAGGTATACCCAATGGTTTCCTTAGGGTATCCTATGAAGACGCATTTCTCCGACTTGGGTTCGAGCTTTTCAGGTTGAAGTTTCTTGACATAAGCATCGCATCCCCAAACTTTTAGAAACGACAGCTTAGGTTTCTTCCCAAACCATAATTCATACGGTGTCGTCTCAACGGATTTCGACGGAGCCCTATTTAAAGTGAATGCGGCAGTCTCTAAAGCATAGCCCCAAAATGAGAGCGGTAAATTAGTAAGAGACATCATAGATCGCACCATATCCAATAGAGTGCGATTACGACGTTCGGACACACCGTTTCTCTGAGGTGTTCCAGGCGGCTTGAGTTGTGAAACTATTCCACATTTCCTTAAGTGTGTACCAAACTCGTGACTTAAATATTCTCCACCACGATCTGATCGTAAGAATTTTATTTTCCTGTCACGTTGATTCTCAACCTCACTCTGAAATTCCTTGAACTTTTCAAAGGTTTCAGACTTGTGTTTCATTAGTTAGACATACCCATATCTACTTAAGTCATCAGTGAGAGTGAGAACATAACGATATCCTCCGCGAGCCTCAACACTCATTGGACCGCACACATCGGTATGTATGATTTCCAATAAGTTGGTTGCTCGCTCCATTGTTCCGGAGAACGGAGTCTTGGTCATCTTACCCATGAAGCATGGTTCGCACGTGTCAAATGATTCGTAATCAAGAGACTCCAAAAGTCCATCTGCATGGAGCTTCTTCATGCGCTTGACACCAATGTGACCAAGGCGGCAGTGCCACAAGTATGTGGGACTATCGTTATCAACTTTACATCTTTTGGTATTCACACTATGAATATGTGTAACATCACGTTCGAGATTCATCAAGAATAAACCATTAACCAGCAGGGCATGACCATAAAACGTATCTCTCATATAAATAGAACAACCATTATTCTCGGATTTAAATGAGTAGCCATCTCGAATTAAACGAGATCCAGATACAATGTTCATGCTCAAAGCTGGCACTAAATAACAATTATTGAGGTTTAAAACTAATCCCGTAGGTAGATGCAGAGGTAGCGTGCCGACGGCGATCACATCGACCTTGGAACCATTCCCGACGCGCATCGTCACCTCGTCCTTCGCCAGTCTCTGTTTATTCCGTAGTTCCTGTTTTGAGTTACAAATATGAGCAACCGCACCGGTATCAAATACCCAGGAGCTACTACGAGTACTGGTAAGGTACACATCAATTACATGTATATCACATATACCTTTGGCGTTGCCGGCCTTCTTGTCCGCTAAGTATTTGGGGCAGTTCCGCTTCCAGTGACCACTTCCCTTGCAATAAAAGCACTTAGTTTCAGGCTTGGGTCCATTCTTTGACTTCTTCCTAGTAACTGGCTTACCGAGCGCGGCAACTCCCTTGCCGTCCTTCTTGAAGTTCTTCTTACCCTTGCCCTTCTTGAACTTTGTGGTTTTATTCACCATCAACACTTGATGTTCTTTTCTGATCTCTACCTCCGCTGATTTCAGCATTGAATATACCTCGGGAATGGTCTTTTCCATCCCCTGCATATTGAAGTTCATCACAAAGCTCTTGTAGCTTAGTGGAAGCGACTGAAGGATTTTGTCAATGACCGCATCATCCGGGAGATTAACTCCCAGCTGAGACAAGAGGTTGTGCAACCCAGACATTCTGAGTATGTGCTCACTAACAGAACTATTCTGCTCCATTTTACAGCTGAAGAACTTGTCGGAGACTTCATATCTCTCGACCCGGGCATGAGCTTGGAAAACCATTTTCAGCTCCTCGAACATCTCATATGCTCCATGTTTCTCAAAACGCTTTTGGAGACCCGGTTCTAAGCTGTAAAGCATGCCGCACTGAACGAGGGAGTAATCATCAGCACGCTGCTGCCAAGCGTTCATAACGTCTTGGTTCTCTGGGATTGGTGCTTCACCTAGCGGTGCTTCTAGGACATAATCTTTCTTGGCTGCTATGAGGATGATCCTCAGGTTCCGGACCCAGTCCGTATAGTTGCTGCCATCATCTTTCAGCTTGGTTTTCTCTAGGAACGCGTTGAAATTGAGGACAACGTGGGCCATTTGATCTACAAGACATAGTGTAAAGATTTTAGACTAAGTTCATGATAATTAAGTTCATCTAATCAAATTACTCAATGAACTCCCACTCAGATAGACATCCCTCTAGTCATCTAAGTGAAACATGATCCGAGTTAACTAGGCCGTGTCCGATCATCACGTGAGACGGACTAGTCAAGATCGGTGAACATCTCCATGTTGATCGTATCTTCTATACGACTCATGCTCGACCTTTCGGTCCTCCGTGTTCCGAGGCCATGTCTGTACATGCTAGGCTCGTCAAGTCAACCTAAGTGTATTGCGTGTGTTCCGAGGCCATGTCTGTACATGCTAGGCTCGTCAACACCCGTTGTATTCGAATGTCAGAATCTATCACACCCGATCATCACGTGGTGCTTCGAAACAACGAACCTTCGCAACGGTGCACTATTAGGGGGAACACTTTTCTTGAAATTATCATAAGGGATCATCTTACTTACTACCGTCGTTCTAAGCAAATAAGATGCAAAACATGATAAACATCACATGCAATCAAATAGTGACATGATATGGCCAATATCATTATGCTCCTTTGATCTCCATCTTCGGGGCACCATGATCATCTTCGTCACCGGCATGACACCATGATCTCCATCATCATGATCTCCATCATTGTGTCTTCATGAAGTCGTCACGCCAACGATTACTTCTACTTCTATGGCTAACGCGTTTAGCAACAAATTAAAGTAATTTACATGGCGTTATTCAATGACACGCAGGTCATACAAAATAATAAAGACAACTCCTATGGCTCCTGCCGGTTGTCATACTCATCGACATGCAAGTCGTGATTTCTATTACAAGAATATGATCAATCTCATACATCACATATATCATTCATCACATCTTCTGGCCATATCACATCACATAGCACTTGCTGCAAAAACAAGTTAGACGTCCTCTAATTGTTGTTGCAAGTTTTTACGTGGCTTGTATAGGTTTCTAGCAAGAACGTTTCTTACCTACGTAAAACCAAAACGTGATTTGCCAATTTCTATTTACCCTTCATAAGGACCCTTTTCATCGAATCTGTTCCGACTAAAGTAGGAGAGACAGACACCCGCTAGCCACCTTATGCAACTAGTGCATGTCAGTCGGTGGAACCTGTCTCACGTAAGCGTACATGTAAGGTCGGTCCGGGCCGCTTCATCCTACAATACCGCCGAAACAAGATACGACTAGTAGCGGCAAGAAGAATTGGCAACATCAACGCCCACAACTGCTTTGTGTTCTACTCGTGCATAGTAACTACGCATAGGCCTGACTCTGATACCACTGTTGGGAATCGTAGCATAATTTTAAAATTTTCCTACGCTCACCAAGATCCATCTATGGAGTATACTAGCAATGAGGGGAAAGGAGTGCATCTACATACCCTTGTAGATCGCGAGCGGAAGCGTTCCAATGAACGTGGATGACGGAGTCGTACTCGCCGTGATTCAAATCACCGATGACCGAGTGCCGAACGGACGGCACCTCCGCGTTCAACACACGTACGGTGCAGCGACGTCTCCTCCTTCTTGATCCAGCAAGGGGAAGGAGAGGTTGATGGAGATCCAGCAGCACGACGGCGTGGTGGTGGATGTAGCGGGTCTCGGCAGGGCTTCGCCGAGCTTCTGCGAGAGGGAGAGGTGTAGCAGGGGAGGAGGGAGGCGCCCAAGGCTGTTGTGTTACTTCCCTCCCTCCCCCCCTTTTATATAGGCCCCCTGGGAGGGGGGCGCCGGCCAAGATCCCATCAAGGGAGGGGGCGGCGGCCAAGGGGGAGACTTGCCCCCCAAGGCAAGTGGGGCGCCCCCCACCCTAGGGTTTCCAACCCTAGGCGCAGGGGGGAGGCCCATGGGGGGCGCCCCAGCCCACTAGGGGCTGGTTCCCTTCCCACTTCAGCCATGGGGCCCTCCGGGATAGGTGGCCCCACCCGGTGGACCCCCGGGACCCTTCCGGTGGTCCCGGTACAATACCGATAACCCCCGAAACTTTCCCGGTGGCCGAAACTTGGCTTCCTATATATAATTCTTCACCTCCGGACCATTCCGGAACTCCTCGTGACGTCCGGGATCTCACCCGGGACTCCGAACAACTTTCGGGTTTCCGCATACTCATATCTCTACAACCCTAGCATCACCGAACCTTAAGTGTGTAGACCCTACGGGTTCGGGAGACATGCAGACATGACCGAGACGCCTCTCCGGTCAATAACCAACAGCGGGATCTGGATACCCATGTTGGCTCCCACATGTTCCATGATGATCTCATCAGATGAACCACTATGTCGAGGATTCAATCAATCCCGTATACAATTCCCTTTGTCAATCGGTATGTTACTTGCCCGAGATTCGATCGTCGGTATCCCAATACCTTGTTCAATCTCGTTACCGGCAAGTCTCTTTACTCGTACCGCAATGCATGATCCCGTGACTAACGCCTTAGTCACATTGAGCTCATTATGATGATGCATTACCGAGTGGGCCCAGAGATACCTCTCCGTCACACGGAGTGACAAATCCCAGTCTCGATCCGTGCCAACCCAACAGACACTTTCGGAGATACCCGTAGTGCACCTTTATAGTCACCCAGTTACGCTGTGACGTTTGGCACACCCAAAGCACCCCTACGGTATCCGGGAGTTGCACGATCTCATGGTCTAAGGAAAAGATACTTGACATTGGAAAAGCTCTAGCAAACGAAACTACATGATCTTTTATGCTATGCTTAGGATTGGGTCTTGTCCATCACATCATTCTCCTAATGATGTGATCCCGTTATCAACGACATCCAATGTCCATAGTCAGGAAACCATGACTATCTGTTGATCAACGAGCTAGTCAACTAGAGGCTTACTAGGGACACGTTGTGGTCTATGTATTCACACATGTATTACGATTTCCGGATAACACAATTATAGCATGAACAATAGACAATTATCATGAACAAAGAAATATAATAATAACCATTTATTATTGCCTCTAGAGCATATTTCCAACACTAAGCCCATAGAGTTTTCTTTTGAAGCACCCACCTGGAGTCTAGGCAAGAGCATGGTAGCCCACATTACCATGGGACGCATTGGAGAAGTCTTCAACAAGGATCTCAAGGACACTATTTACCAGGTATGTGGGCACCAAGATGAGAAATGGGAGATGACCAGCACCAAGAAGGACAGATCCATTGCAGCTTTCATCCAGGAGCTAAACCAGCTCATTCGACGCCAGGAGAATCAGATGTGCGCAGACATGATAGATTTGAAGAAAGCGAAGACAAGGATCATCGAGCTGGAAGAAGAAATTAAGTCTACACGCGATGGATATGAGGAGGAAATTACAACACTATTTGAGAAGAATGACGACTTGATAAAGAAGATCGGAGTATTCATGGGAGACCCCGCGCCAGGAGGAGAGGACGACGATTCCACTTGCCCGGAGAACTACATCATCATCGACGACACCGACTCCGACCCCAGTGAAGATGACTTTGAAGACGAAGCTGGAGCAGACATTATGGAGTCCTCTACCGATCAAAATTTTTAGATGACCACGAAATAATTAGTATTATTCCCCCATGTATATAGTAGTAGTTGAGCACTTCCAATGATAGTTCTAGACCGTTTGCATGCCTTGCTTGATTGATTGAGTGAAATGATTGTGTTTGTCTCATGTGCATATGGGTAGTGCTTTCTCACTAGACCCTTTTTCTATTCTAATCTCTCCCCTCTAAACCCACCAGATACCCCTAACCATTGGTAGCCATGTTTTCCCGTCAGACCTAATAATTTTGGAGTCACAAGGATTGGATTGATATTAGGCATGGACTGGATGTCAAAGTTGGAGGAAGCATTGACTGTGCTAGTAAGTCGATTTATCTCACCACCCCGGAGGAAAAAGGATTAAGTATGTATCTAGGCATGCGCCTAGGAGGAAGAGCCTGTAGTGAAGGATTACCCGGATGTTTTTCCAGAGGAGTTACCAGGCATGCCACCGGATCGTGACATCGAGTTTTTGATAGAGCTATTGCCAGGTACAGGGCCAATATCAAAGAGACCCTACTGGATGCCCGCAAATGATCTGGAGGAGATTAAGAAGCAGATCAAGGAGTTATTGGAGAAAGGTTACATTTGACGGAGTTCATCACCATGGGGAGCCCCAGTGCTTTTGATTGAGAAGAAGGATAAGTCTTTAAGAATGGTTGTTGATTATCGTGCGTTAAATGAGGTGACGATCAAGAACAAATACCCACTGCCGATGATCAATGATTTGTTTGACCAGTTGCAAGGAGCTAAGGTGTTTTCAAAGATCGATCTGCGATCAGGATATCACCAGCTGAAGATTCGAGAGAAGGATATACCAAAGACAGCATTCACCACACGGTACGGGTTGTATGTATATACGGTCATGTCATTTGGACTAACTAACGCCCCTGCCTATTTCATGAGCATGATGAACAAAGTGTTCATGGAATATTTGGATAAGTTTGTTGTGGTGTTCATTGATGATATAATGGTATACTCGAAGAATGAGGAGGAGCATGAAGAGCATTTGCGTTTAGTTCTCGAGAAACTCAGGGAACACCAGTTGTATGCCAAGTTCAGCAAATGTGAGTTTTGGTTGAAGGAAGTCGGATTCCTTGGACATGTTATATCAGGAGAAGGTATAGCAGTAGATCCCACCAAGGTTCAGTCAGTCACTGAATGGTTGGCACCCACTTCAGTTAGCGAGATCCGCAGTTTTCTTGGACTCGCAGGATACTACCGGAGATTCATTGAGAATTTTTCCAAGATTGCAAAGCCAATGACGGAGTTATTGAAGAAGGATACCAAATTTAAATGGACGGAAGAATGTGAGGCAAGCTTTTAGGAGTTAAAGAAATGTTTGACTACAGCCCCAGTGTTGATTCTGCCGGATATACGCAAGGATTTCCAAGTGTATTGCGACGCCTCTCGCCTAGGACTTGGAAGTGTGCTTATGCAGGACGGAAGAGTTGTTTCGTATGCCTCACGACAACTAAAACCACACGAATTGAATTATGCCACGCATGATTTGGAGTTAACAGCAGTATTGCATGCGCTCAAGACTTGGAGACATTACCTTATTGGAAATCGTTGTGATGTGTACACGGATCATAAGAGTTTGAAGTACATTTTCACACAGAAGGAGCTGAACCTTAGGCAGAGGAGATGGTTGGAGCTTATAAAGGATTATGACATGAAGCTCCACTATCATCCAGGCAAGGCCAATGTCGTTGCAGACGCCTTGAGTCGGAAGAGTTATGCTAACACCCTAGTGAGCACGGGATTAACAAAGGAGTTAGCAGAGGATCTCAGGGAACTTCGATTGGAGATTGTTCCAAGAGGTTTTGTTGCAACAATGGAAGTTCAGTCTACATTGTTAGGAAAGATTCGAGAAGCTTAGAAGGATGACAAGGAGATTGCTGAGATAAAAGAAAGAATGAGCAAAGGAAAGGCCAAAGGTTTTTGTGAGGATGAGCACACCACCTTATGGTTTGAGGACCGTGTTTATGTGCCCAATAACACAGAGATCAGGAAGTTAATACTTCAGGAGGCTCATGACTCACCATACTCGATACACCCCGGGAACACCAAGATGTATTTGGATTTGAAGGAACGTTTCTGGTGGACTGGTATGAAGAAGGATATTGCCGAGTATGTAGCCGTATGTGATGTATGTCAGAGAGTGAAGGCAGAGCATCAAAAGCCAGCAGGATTGTTACAGCCTATGCCGATACCCGAATGGAAGTGGGATAAACTTAGCATGGATTTCATCACTAGATTGCCCAGGACCAAATCAGGATATGATTCTATATGGGTAGTAGTTGATCGCTTGACCAAAGTGGCTCACTTTATCCCAGTGAAAACAACCTATACAAGTGCGAAATTGGCCAAGATATACATGACCAAGATCGTATGTCTGCATGGAGTTCCGAGGACTATAGTATCAGATAGAGGAACACAGTTTACCTCAAAGTTATGGCATCAACTGCACCAGACTTTGGGAACAAGGTTGGAGTTCAGTACAGCTTTTCACCCGCAGACGGATGGACAGACCGGAGTCAACCAGATTCTGGAGGATATGCTGAGGGCTTGTGCACTGGATTATGGATCTAGTTGGGATGACAATTTTCCCTACGCAGAGTTCTCATACAACATTAGCTACCAAGCCAGTTTGAAGATGGCACCGTTCGAAGTCCTGTATGGACGAAGGTGCAGAACACCGTTGATGTGGGATGAAGTTGGAGACCGACAGTTGTTTGTACCAGACTTGATCAAGGAGTCTGAAGAGAAAGTTAAGTTGATCCGAGATAGACTGAAGGTAGCTCAGTCCAGGCAGAAGAGTTATGCAGATTCGAAGCGTAATGAGGTAACCTATGAAATTGGAGACAGAGCATATCTGCGAGTGTCACCCTTGCGAGGAGTGAAACGTTTTGGAGTCAAGGGAAAGTTAGCCCCGAGATTTGTAGGACCGTATCGTGTTTTGGAACGTATGGGAGAAGTTGCCTACAAGTTGGAGTTACCTGAAGGACTGTCAGGAGTTCATGAAGTGTTTCATGTTTCACAGCTGAAGAAGTGTCATGCTGAGATGGCCGATATACCGTTAAGAGATACAGTACCCTTGGAGGCGATTCAGTTGGACAGTGATCTGACCTATGAGGAGAAGCCAGTCAGGATTCTTGAATTTGCCAGCCGAGTCACCCACAGCAAGGTTATCAAGTTTTGCAAAGTTTAGTGGAGCCACCATACCAAGGATGAAGCCACCTGGGAACGAGAGGATGATCTTCTTAAAGACCACCCACACCTATTTTCTAGCCAACCCGAATCTCGAGGGCGAGATTCATCTTAAGGGGGTAGGTTTATAACATCCCAAATTTTCAATTTGGAATGTTATACATAGATCATTCATGCATATCATATTTTATTGCATTTCATTTCGCAATCCTCGAAATCCTAAGCAACTCAAGGACCCTCGGAGAGAGTTGGGGATTTCCCTGTTTTCATATTTGAGTTTTATCAAATATTGAAACGAGGATTATTTGTTTTAATTATTTTTCTCTCCAAAAATATTTCATAATAAAATATATGAGAGGAGATAATATTACTTCTCCACAATAAATGAAATATTGGAGGAAAAATATTAAAATCAAATATTTGATTTTATTCGGAGTTTATTGCTATTTTATTTGCATTAGAAAATTGCACGTTTTTCAAAATTGCATTTTAGGGCCAAGAAAATGTTCATCTTGTTCTAAATATTTTATTTAGATGGTGAAAATTTGTTTTGGCATTTTTAGGTTTTTATTTTATTTTCTAGGATTTATTTAAGTTTCGGCGAAATTGTTAAAAAAAAATCTCCAGCGCCTGACTGGGCCGAAGCCCAGCCGAGCCGGCCCAACCGTCCCGCGCCTCGTCTTCCTCCAGGAGACCGCGCGAGCGCCGCCGCCCGACGCCGAGTCCGGCCGGGACTCCTCTCCCGCGCCGCCTTGCCCCCTCCCCCAAGCTAGCCCCCCTCCTTTATATACGCCGCCCCGGACCCCCTCACCTCCACCCGAACCCCGCCGCCAGCGCCGCCGCCTAGCCCGCCCCGCCACCTAGCGCCGCGCCGCCGCCTGCCGTCGCCGCCCCGTGCCACCCGCCGGAGCCGCCCCGCCTCGCCAGACCTCGCCGGAGGTATAAGCCGCCGTTGCCGCCGTTCGGTTTTATTTTAAAACCGATCTGGTTTTTTTTAGAAAACCCTAGTTTTCGTTTTTTTAGGATAGATCGATTTTATTTTTTTCCGGTTTACTTTATTTAGCGGACGTTCGTTTTAACGAACGGTGTTCACTCGTTAGCCGCAGACAGCGAACGTTCGTTCGTTAGCCTGTTCGTCAGTTTTTCTTTTTCTCGGATTTTTCGCGATTATTTTCGATCGTGATTTCTGATCCGATTTTCGTTTCAGTTTATCTTTTCGCTCGTTATCGTAATCAGGCAATTCAAGCGCCTAGATCTTCATCTCGAAACCCTCTTTTCGTTTAATCAACTTGAACAAGATTTTGGTACTGTAAAATTTGACTTTAGTTCAGATTAGTAAACGGATCTTGTTTCTTTCGCAGTTTGAGTTTCGTTGCTCCGTTTGATTTGATTCTTTTCGCAAACCGGAGTTCTTAAGTTGAACTTTCTGGTCAATTCTTTTTATTTGAGTTTTGCCCGTGCATATTTGCTTGAATTCTTTTGTATGCTATTGTTTGTTTGCGATAGAATTCCCGGAGTGCGAAGCGTGCTACTACGAGTTCCTAGGTTTTGCGGATCGTCAGCAAGGCAAGTAACACATTGATCATACTCCTTTCATACCCAGTTTCTATGCATTAGTTCCAATCCTCAAACATTGCATGACTAGGATGTGATTAACTTGTGGGTATTGGGAAGTAGTTGATGAGGTAGAACCTATTGCCCTGTTATATTCAAACCCTTGGGAGTTACTTCTACGTATTGCTTATATTTCTATGCTATGCTCATAGACGTGGTTTGGGTGAGTGAATCCATAACAGATGTGAGATGATTAATTAATGGTTCAACTTAAGGTGGCAACTTTAACACACATCTGGGTGGATTGCTTGTCGGGCACCTGGAGAATCCAGTGTTGTCCTAGGATTTCCCGGAGTACCCGTGTGATAATCCTAAGGTCCGCCACCCAGGCTCAAAGGGAACTGAGATAACTTCATGCTAGAAACTTTCATGTGCAGCCACAAGCTATTATGGGCTCTAGCATAGTTGGGTTGCATGAGCTCTTGAAGAGGTGGATCAGCAGGTAGAGGGATGTAGGTTGGTATGGTCTGCCCGGAGTAAAGAGTTAATGTTTCTGAAAGACTGTGTCTCGGTCATCCGTTTCTCAAACACCATGTAGTGCGAGAAATCCAACGGAGGAGATCGAGTCTTGTGGGGAAAAGTGTGCAAACCTCTGCAGAGTGTACAATCTAATCATGGTTAGCCGTGTCCCCGGTTATGGACATCTTGAGTATCTAGTACTTGGATTATCCTTAGTATCTCATCACTCTAATTAATATTGTTGGGTTGATAATTACTTTTAATTGGGATTGAGTTGGAGGAACCTTCTCAATGATGTTTCAACTACCATGATAGTTAAAATAAAACTTATTCCTTTGTTGTAGGGAAAATTTGGCTTTTCGCAAAACTATAACCATAGAGCTTTCCACCAGCCAAATATGCATGTAGTGATAGCATTATTCTGTTCTTGCTCTACTGTGTTATATTGCCAGCATATTCCATGTGCTGACCCGTTTTCGGGCTGCAACGTATTATGTTGCAGACTTTTCAGACGAGGAGTAAGGTTCGTTAGGTCGTTGCCGTCCAGCTCAGCTATGCCGTTGGAGTTGATGGACTCACTTTATCTTCCAAGCCTTCCGTTGTTATTGTATTAGATGGCCTTAATCCATATTTATTGTAATAAGTTCTTTTCTGAGACATTCGATGTAATAAGTGTGTGATTGCTACTCTGTTATAAATCCTTCGAGTACTGTGTGTGTCAGCATTACCGATCCATGGATGACACTGAAGCACAGAGACTTGACCGTTTGAGGTCGGGTCGCTACACGGCGCCTGTCGACATACAAGAAAGCTCATCTGTGGTAAGTGAACAGTTGCAGGATAAAGAAGAGAAAAACCAAAGTAGTACAAATCGAAATAACATGATGAGGCTGCGGTGTCAGTAAAGCAGGGCTGGTGGAGTTGAATATGGCGTCCGTGGAGCGGGTCCGGTGCGGTGGACGAAGGCTTCGACGGGCGCGGTGTACAGTGCTGTCGGTGAGGCGGATCTGTTGCGGCGGACGAGGGCTTGTATGAAGGGCTAGCGATGGGGCGGACAAGGGAGTCAGTGAAGGGCCTACACTGTGGTGGCCGAGGGCGCCGGTTAAGCAGATCCGGTGCGGTGGACCATGATGGCTGTCGTAGAATTGTCACGGTAGATGTCCTAGTGTGAGGACTTAGTCGTGAGGCCAACGCATCTTTGTAGTTGCTTGAGAGGGGTTGAGCGGAATCGAGAGACGCAACACAAGACAAGGATTTAGACAGCTTCGGGCCCCGGGAAACCTCATCCGGAATAGCCCTACATGTTATTTGTGGCTAGGTCTCATTATGCTCATGAGGGAGTCGCCGGATAAGCCGGCTCCCCCTTTGTGTCTAGCCCTAGATATTGTTTCTTGTTGCTTGTCCCTCTTTGGGGAGCCCTGCCCCTCCTTATATAAGTTGAAGGGGCGGGTTACATGTAGAGTCCAACTCGGACTTAAGACTTAACTATTCTGACTTCTCTTAATGGGCTTCATGGGCTTCATAACGTCTCGGGCTTCATAACGTCTCGGGATTCATAACCCCTAGCAACCCAGTTATCACTATCTGCCGGGTTATGACTGGTGCCGGTTTATGATGGTCTGCCGGTTTATGATGGTCTGCCGGTTTATGATGGTCTGACGGTTTATGATGGTCTACCGGTTTATGATGGTCTGCCGGTTTATGATTGTCTGCTGAGTTATCATCTGACTTAACTCCTGCCGGGTTATCATCTGACTTAACTCCTACCGGGTTATCATCTGACTTAACTCCTGCCGGTTTACCAAGTACCAGCCGGGTTATAACTCCGGCCGGGTCATACCGCGAGGTATATCCCCGACAATGGCAGTCAACGAGATCTGGAGCGGTGGACAAGCCAGTCGCTGAAGCGACTCCGGTGAAGTGGTGAGTTGGGGGTTCCAAGGTGCGGAAGGTAGATCCGGCGGGGTGTGAGGTCCACCGCTGCGGCGGAGGACTAGATTCGGCGGCTTGCCGTGGTTGGGGGGTCGGGGAGGGGAAGGGGAGGGGATCTGGGGAAGAATGTTGGGGGCAAAGAGGGGAAAACAATGGAGTTACCAAAGCAGCCTTTTCCATTCATGTGGCAGGGGTAAAACAGGAATATCACAGGGCTAAACTTTCAGGCGCGAGATATTACGATGTGAGCGGGAAGTTTGAAAGCTTTTGGCGCCTGAAATTATAAGTGTTCTGCTCTTGTACGGCCGACTATGATATCATGGCCGAGAATTTATTTGTTTTGCACGCAAAAAAAGTGCAAGTTTTGAAAATCAATGTCTCCAACTCGAAACTTAGATTGTCCATTCAATTCAAATATGGATCATTGAGCTAGTACAAGCAAATACCATCATACGGTCCCATTCAAATGAAATTCCAAATGTGTTTATCCTAAATATGATGACAACAGCAAAAATGTGTATGTGTATGAATAAAGTGGATGATTATAAAGTTTGAACATGCCCGTATGTGTATACTCTAGGTTTGACATATGAATTTGAAATCACGAAATCCCGGCTTAAAAAATGTACCTCGGTTTAAATGAATTACAAAAGCTAATGATGGAGTCGAATTCCAAAATTCCAATCTTAGGTTTGTAATTCTAGTACATCAAGGTATATCGCGCATGTTCAAAAGTATCATGATCTCATAGTCCAAACTGTGAAACAAATTGATCAACCATGAGTGCACACACTATTGACCATATATATCTCAATTACGCTAAAGTCCCTCAAATATAGACACCTCACTCTTTATCTGAAGGCAACCCCCCCACCCCCCCACACACAAGTCGTTCTCTCCCCTAGACACGAACACACGAGCACATTAACACCCCCTCTCTTCCAAAGTCCGGACCCCAATATAGGTCTCTATCACTTTGTCTCTCGGTCATGCACACATCTCTTCCCCCACTCTCTAGGTCTCCCGACATCTCTCTTTCCCAAGCACACGCACTATGTAGAGTGTATCTTTCCCATACACACAAAACATCACCCCCAAACGTCTATCTCCCTAGTTATGTGGTTCTCGCACACTCACCTCACACACCACCCCACTGCAAACAAGCACACTTTGTCTCCTTATGCACCACTCTCCTCTTTCTATCTCTCCCACATGAAGACCCGCCCCAACTCCTTCCCTGTATACATATATACCGTAACTCTTTCCATTGCTCCCTACTGTATCATCGTTCTCAATCTCGCACGTTGTTCTCTACACCATTTATTCTAGATCTCTCATGAAGTCCCTATCACACACACGATGACTCGCTTCCCTTGTGTCTCCGTACATAGGCCAATTTCGAACAACATCAACATTGTCTCCCTATCTATACGCCACTTATGGACACAAACGACCCCCTCTCCCCCCCTCTCTTCCTCTCTCTCTCTCCGTCGCTAGCTCTCTCTCTCTCTCTCTCTCGCACCCCTCCCACACACACTAGATGTCTCTTCCAAATAGTCTGCTCCCCGCCCGCACCCATGCTATCCCGCTACTACACATGCCTTTGTCTCTCTTTGACACACATGTCACACAATTCCCCCTTCCCTTATACTAGGTTCACATCATTAGTGGTCTCTCTACTCCACATACACACACACTCCCTCTCACACACAAACGCACGCACAAACACACACAGACACGCACAAACACCCATCTATCTGGATCCTTCTTTTAAGACACACACCCTTGCATATTCTCTCCAGCTCTAGGTATGTATATACCCCCCCCTCTCTAGCTCAGATGCACACCAAAATTCTCCATCTCTCTAACTCACACATCTCTCCCCCATGTCCACATGTGTATCTCACACACTCACACTTTGATTATGTCTATGTTTCTCCACATTACACAACACAAGGCCCCATGTACATGTCTCTCTCTATCCTCCACACACATAGACACAAAGAATCTCTTATCATTGCCTCAGTCTCTAGACATATCACACACGCACTCTCTCTCTCTCTCTCTCTCTCTCTCTCTCGCAAACACGCTCAACAAGGGTTTCCCCGTGAATAACTTACTGTCTATTCATGAACAGTCTTGGCAGTACGGCGAACACGAGACATGAAAAAGAATAAATGTACACGTGCGTAGACCACCTAGTATGACTACTAGGACAAGAGAAAGCCGAAAGCGCGCTGCCGTCACCCCCTCCTTATCGGCGATGGAAAAACCTTTGTTTTACACAGTCGAGAAGTCATTGTGCTAAGGCCCCACATGTTGAGCCGTTGAATAGAATGTAGATCCTAGTTTGCGGAAACAAGTATCGGTAATATGTTTGTATCTCCATACTTATGTTTCTTCTCTTATAAAAAAACCAAGTTGGTGATGATGGTACGCGTGCCATCTTGCAATATAGACCGTCTGATCTATATCTGACGAATAGAAATTAAACTAAAAGATACCCGCACCTCTCTCGACATTTGCAGACAAGGCATTTCCCTCGTTCATCCTTATCTCCAACAACCTCATTATTGAGCAATTAAAAAAGGAAGCCTCTGGAACAAACTGGCCTGGTGGCCGCTACCGGCGTCGTCCATCCCCATGCCTCCGCTCAGTCCGACCACCAATCACCACCACGCCCCACTCCTCTTGACCTTATCTCCTCTTTCTCGAGATATCATTAGTTTTTACATGTGGGATTACTCCCGCATGGGTCAATCACAACAAAGTGTTTTATAAAAAAATGCATCTTGATGTTCCGTGCAATGCACGGACATCTTGCTAGTACCCCTACAGAAGACTAAGTTGGTGATGATGGTGTGTCTGCCATCTGTCATTTCTGACCATTAGATCTACATCTAACGACTGTGAGGTAAGTTGTTGCCTTTTCTCACCTACATCCCACTTCTCTACCAATTTGCAGAAAAACCCATAATTAGTATCTTAAAACCAACCACACCCCTCCCTCACCTCACCAAAATAGCCCAAGGAATATATTCTGATTGAAACATAATATATATCTAGTGATATATGTATATCAAAATTAGAGTGTTTTGTATCAAGTTTGTGAATAAGTATTATTCTAATTATGATCCGCTGCAACGCACGTGAACATTGCTAGTATTTCCAACCATGCAAAAAAAGCTAGTATTTCCATAGTTTCGAGTTTCCCATCAAGATATTAGTCACCCATGGTTGATATTTACTTTCAATCACGTACACATAGGCACTATGTAACTAGCCTTGCTTATTGGCTTCCAAAGCTTAACTTCCACTCCTACTTACAATATGTAGAGTATTTAACAAAAAACTACCACTTTCAACCAGCCCTAGGAAGAAACTATTGTACAAAAAATAGCAAAAACATACCCAAAAATTCTTAATCCGCGCCAAAAACTACTACCTAGTGTCGATGAGGCTCGTTTAAACCTATTTATGACAGGGTTGGCCCACACGTTCGTGCTAATGAGGCAGCTTAAACCAACACCTTCTATCCTGTTATTCCCCCTCAAATCATTATTTTTCCTGAATATTACTTCAAACAGTACTGATGCGTGTTCGTCGGTGGCGCCGGTGATGAGCGAGTTGGCCGCCGCTCCGCCGGACGGGTCGGACGCCGTGCTGGCCTCCGCACGGGTTGGCAAGCTGGCCCGAGCGTGACTCACGCGTGAGCAAGCCGCCGCGCTGGCCTTTGCTCGAGCTAGAAGGCTGGCCTTAGCGCGACGCGCGCGCGAACAAGCCGTCGTGCTGCCGTGCCAATCTAGTTAGCAAACCTTGCAGACAAGCAGCTGGACGGAGCTATCTTGGCTAGCTAGCGGCCGTGAGCGCCGAACGGAGCTGGCATCCGGGCTGCCGCAAGATGGGCTCAGGACCGACGGCGGTTTTGACCTCGCCTTCTGCCGGCGGCGGTAGCTGTGTCCCATGGCCGAGGATGACTAGGTGGACGGGCCGGAGGTAGGAGGTCACTCGTGGATTTTTGTGCAGACTGACATGTAGGTCCCACAAGTCATAACGCCTAACTTGTCGGTCGAATAGAAGGCGTTGACTTAAGGGGTGACATGGGTTGAAATGTGCCTATAAAGGCACTTTGTAGAGTAGTCGTTTCTTGGTAGGGCTAGTTGGTAAGGGCATGTACAATGGTTGATAAGATAGTCTTATCTTAAGTCTGCCACGTATGCAAGTGGTAGTAGTTTCTTGGCATTATTAGTGGTTTCTTGTAAGGAACAATGTACTACTAGCGACAAAAGGCGATTCTAGGTTGCATTGTACTCCAACGAGTACTACTAGTGGTCGCGGGAGTGTATACCTCGTTTTGTGGGTTCGATCCCGGCCGAACGCACGGCATCCTTTTTTTAAATAGTAACTTTGCTGCGAGCCAATATTGTACACGGGTAGTTTGAATTTTGAAGTCGAACGGACGTGTCGCACCACAATCTGGGTGCACTGGGTAGCCCAGCCACGTGAATGGGTTTTCCTTCCCATCATCTCGTGGCTCCCGTGCTCGCCCTAGCCGCACCTCCCTTGTAGCTTCCTCATCAGCTAGTAGCATATTTAAACTAGCGCCTCCCAATTAAGCCCGAGGAGCCGGAAAATCCTGGCGCGGCATTGGGAACTGTGCAATATGGCTCTGTACGTAAAGTGCTAGTACTCTACTACTCTGTAGCTTGTGGCGTTGCACGCATGGACTTCACTCCATTATCGACTCTATAAATGAAATTCCTCTTGACGTGATTTTTTTTGTTTTGAAACGGAGGCAAAAGCTTTGCCTCATCTCATTCATAAAGAGGGAACTACTAACAAAGTTCGACGAGATCCATTACACCTCCACAAATGGAAGCGAAAAGCCTAGTCTCACTAAATCAAATAACTCAAATGTTCTGCCTGCGCAGTAACCGTCGCTGATAAACAGGCTGCTAGTGTGTGCGTGAGAGGAGCAGCTGAGTAGGCCAACTACGCGCTTGAATAGAGCACCGAGAGTACCCACTACGCATGTGTACTTTCCCTGCATTGTTAGTACAGCGATGGTTATAGAGAATAGTACTACCCTCCACTTCCAACTGTAGCTCCTTGGCCCTGAGATTCAAGAGTTCAAAACTGGTGCACTATACTAGAAGTACAGTACATCGCACTACTAGTTGAGAAAGTAGTACTCTACTAGTACTGCTACAGTACGAGTACGTAGTAAATAATAGCCTCACCCCTTTGCTTAGGAACGATCGAGGAGCTACAGTTGGAAGGGACGAGGCCCTACGGTTACTACGCTCGTATCTCCTCCTCGCTAGTTCCCCTCCCCCGGAAGAGAAGGCAGTTCGTCGCTGCTCCCATGGATTCGCCAGGCGGTTCTCCTCTCGTCGGGTCTGGGAGACCTTGGACGACGATCCTCAGGGAGAAATCGCACGCCGCTCCGACGTCCTCACCGGCACAAGACTCGGTGCTTCCTGCACCAACTTTTTCAAGACGGTGCTTAAACAAGCTTGGGAAAATGCCATGCTTGTTGGTCTTCCATGCATCCTCGAGGAGAAGATCCTTCTATGGGACAATCCTTCAAACAGTCCACCGCTCCCTGGCCATGGTTGTACGTTGACTCCGCTAGAGTTGCCGACGTTGAGAGGTAGTCGGATTTTGCCCGATGAGCAGGCCAGTCATGGAGTTTGATCATGTACTACATAGTTATTCCATTTCCATCCCGTAGTTTCTCCGCTGCCCACCGTCTTATATATAGGTCTGGGTCGGTGCCAACGAAGATTGGCTTGCATACCTCTAGCCGGATACCACAATCATTTTGCACAACATCCACAGTAGTGCGGACGTTCCCGTAGACCCCTTCTCCACCATTGGGGTCGGCCTTCCCGACTGGCTGGGCTTGAATACGTATGATGATGCCTACATGAGATTGAAGAAGATAGCAATTGCGGACCCGCCGACAAAGCGACGCGACTACGACGATTACTATCTCATCGCAGTGTTCGACATAAGGATTGCCATAAATGTAAGAGGCAATAATGGCAGAGGCTGGCGCATGTTGGCCGTGAAAGATTTGTACCCCTACATGTTCGAAGACGACGTGCGCCATCTAGGCCGCATCTTCGCGGTGACAAGTCGGGGGACTTGTTTCATCTGGTTGCCATCCTATGGTACGGGAGATTACAAACGGAATGCACAAACCATCATTTGCATCCCTAACAGTACTCCATTATTTTGCAGGGACCAGTCATCCCCCGATCAAAATAAGATTGCCGATCCTAGATGTGCATTTGCATCCGCGATTCGGTCTAACCTGGAACCTTGTAGCTAACTTTGGCATATTGGGATCAACTATCTTAGCAGTCGTTACCCATGGTACCACTGATGTGCAACATGGTCACACAATCTTCCACGATCGGACCGTCACCATCTACCCAGGTATTCCATTTAGTATTATATTTTTAACCCTCTCGCCTTCTCTTTCATTGTTGTACTACTTACTAGTACTAGTAGGAGTACTTTTTACCTTGGAGGACGCGTATAGCTAGCTAGGCCCTTGAAGACTTGAACCCACTAGCTGCCACCATTTTTGTTTTTCCATGTCTTACTATCTCATCCATGTAGCCAAGAGTGGCTATATATAATAAGCCAGTTATTTTACTTCCTCTATACCGGAGTAGTACCATATGAGCGGCGCCGAGTTCGACCCCCGTGATGCTACATGGGTGCATATTTGAGCACAACATTATTATGCATGGACCTTGACTATGTACGTCACCATGTGTCCAGATCTGAGATGTCGCGTGTACCATATGAGCGGCGCCGAGTTCGACCCCCGTGATGCTACATGGGTGCCAAGGAACACTCTTGGAGAGTACTCACTTTTCATTAGGGATAGCTACCCCATTGTGAAGCGGATGCCACCTTCCGTGCACGACACCGAAGGTCTGCCGTTCATGAAGCATGGTTGTGTCTTCAGTGCGCACCACCGGATGAACCACATGCTTGGACACGCTATCCCTGATTTATGCCGCTTCAGCTTGGATGAGTCCCCATCGTGTGGAACCAGACTAGAAAGCTGCGACAATGATTCACGTTGCCCACCGCTATGGATCGTGCCATCCATGAAGAACACCTGGGACTGGAACCTGGAGGACGACATGTAGCCCATCTATAACGTGTAAGTGGAGTATGGTAAATTGTGAACGGTAGCGCTGTGAATATATGTAGACTAGTCGTGCACAAATTTATCACATGAATTGGAGATGAACTTGTGTGGCATACTGGCATTTGTCCTTTAGAATTTATTACTAGTAAATGTGTTATGTGTACGTGCAACTTGTGTGGTTGATGCACGGGCTCCAACACGCTCTTTGAGAAAAAAGGTGGCACAACTTTGGATATAGGTGACGTGGCGGCATCATACAGTAGCATCGTTGGCTATAGTTGTAGTATACTCCTACTAGGACGACAACTCCTATAAAACCTTGCGCTTGGCTCTTTGCCTCTTCGGGAGGTTCAACAGTTCGTACTCGTGTGAACCTTGCACTTGGCTCTTCGCCTCTTCAGAAGGTCCAACAATGATCATACTACAGTACAATATGCTTCTGGCAATCTGACACCGATTGAACTGCTGCACGTCCACAGTGAGGGCGAGGGCGAGGGAGAGGGAGAGGGAGAGGGCGCTGTAGTAAAAACCCTCTCCTCGTCATGCGAGCCACCGCGCGCTTTGGCGAGGGAGATGCGTAGTATGCAAGCCTCTCCTCGTTCGGCGAGTTGATGGGACACATCAAAGCAGTACTAGTACTAGTCCATACTACGTCCTTTCCGGTTAATATGGCTTAATTTAAAACGAGAAAAATACACTGGCAGTCAACGTATGTAACAATACGCTCTTTACGGTCACTATATATAGTTTTGTGGTGATTATACGATCACTAGCTCATGGTAGAGCACCATATTGCACCCTACTGACCGGCCACATAGTCGACATGGCACTTTGTTGACTGGTTTAATTGTCACCTGGTTTCTGGGTCCCACCTGTCAGTTGGCAGAGCAAAGAAATCAGTTAAACAAAACTTTACGCAGGCGCGACAGGAGTCCAACCCTTGCGCGTGAACCACCCTGGTTGTGTATGTGAGTGCATGCACATGTACTCCCTCGTCTTCCAACAAAGAGTGTACATCGGCTAAAAAACAAAGAGTGTACATCTACACTTCCAATGCATTTAGCTTTTAATCTAAATCGATATTGATTGACTAATGCACCAACTTGTGCTCTGGCTATAGGCAACATGTCTATCCTTAATTAGAGCATGCAACAACCTTCATCTAATCTTCTTCTCTCAATGGTCGCATGCACACATAAGTTTGCTACTTTTGGGCATTAATTATGCCCTGGTCAACATGTAAATCTCTAAATGTACAGTCTTTCACAGATGTAGGGAGTAGGTTGAGCACTTGAGCGTGAGCGTGTGTGTTGCGTCGTGTGATGTATGCCGCATGGGTGCGTGAGTGTTGCATGCGTCCATGTGTACATGTGAGTGTTGCATGTTGCATGCATGCATGAGGCTTTTACTCCCTCCCATTGACATGTTCATATTTCAAGCTTCCTCTGTTCCCTCCATATGGTGATACTCCCTCTGTTCCCAAATACGGAGTAAAAGCCTCCCTCTGTTCCCAAATACGGAGTATCTGTCTTTCTAGACATTTCAACAAGTGACTACGTACAGAGCAAAATGAGTGAATCTACACTCTAAAATATGTCTACATACATCCGTATGTTGTATTCCATTTGAATGTCTAAAAGACTATATTTAGGAACGGAGGGAGTAGCAAATAAACATTCAATTCTCTTGTTTTCCCTCCTTGGTCACGATGCACAACCAGATATGACTTATTCACCTGGATGGAAGGAGTAGTTGGTCAAAGTTTGACACAAAATTAATGCATTGGTAAACATAATTTTTTGAGGAAAACGAGTGCATTAATTGAGTGTTTTTGCAAACTACAAAAATTATTCCACCACTCCTCATCTACCTTGGTTGATGAGATTTTTGAATTGAGCCCTATAAACCGGAAAGGAGATAGTACTAGTACTCCTACATTATGGGTGCCGGGTGCCTTGGCCAATGTTTCATATTGTTTGATAGGATGAGCGTACAGGCATAGGGATACTGTAGATAGGAAGTCTTCACGACCCATCTCGATCAGAGAGAACTATTCAACTAGTCTTCACAGTGAAGTGACAATAAACGCTGAAGCAGATGGGACACTTAATTAATAAGCTGAACCAGCATGTTGGTGTTACTAAATCAGCCTTACCCAGTACTGCCATCATGTTTGCCAGTGGAGCACGCTTCCGCAAATACGCCTACATACCTCTCTCCTCCATTAACTGACATATGGGCCCTCTTGAGGTAGACCCACATGTCAACAGCATAACTATTTAAACCTGAAGGACGGTATATCCTGGTAGTAGTAGTAGTAGAATTGAGATTTAATGCACTTTCTTCCCCGTCTTTCACTCTTCTTCCTCCTCTCTTCTCCATCGTCGGCCGCACACCATTCCCCCCCCCCCCGCTCACTGCTCGGCCACACACGCCATCTTCTTTGCTCACCCACTGAATCCACTTCCCCGCTGGCTCGCAGGCACCGAAAACCCCAATCACTCAGCGCCCTAAAAAACCCTATGGCAGAACCGACTGACACGCAGAGCCGCGATTGGAATTCCCTCCCCGATGTTCTCTTGGAGCATATCTATAATCGTATGGACCTGCTCAGCACCATCCGTCTGGCCGCATGCTCGGTGTCTTTGTACCGTCTACTCATCTGTAACCGGCCGGATCTTTTCAAGACACCCTGCTTGCTGATGCCCGATCCTCGCAGGTGGCCCAGACACCGACTTGACGATCCTACGGAGGTTGCCCCGGTACCCCTCGACATGCTACCACTACCCATCCACCTGTCCTTCATGTGCGGCCACTACTGGGCGGGCATGAAGGCCAACTGGATCGTCCTCATCCAACAATCCGGTACTCTGTGGCGTCTCGTGGATATCTACACCCAGCGAGAGATCGCCCTTCCAACGTTATATACCGCCGCCATCGAGCCTCGCGGCCCGCCGGACACTCCTACCTACTACGCACGAGACGCGTCGAGCTTTTGGCTCGACCTCTGTTTGCTGAAGTTGTAATCTGCGAAGTGCCCACGCCATCAGAAGACTACATGAATTACAAGCTCATTGCCTTGTTCAACATGGGATTAGTCTATCTGGAATCCCCTCGCCATACATGGTTATGGCTCATCATCAATCCTGTTGAGACAACATTTCTGTCTGATGCTATCACTACTGGAATCAGCTTCTTTGTCGTCTGCCATGGCGGACGGCAAAGGCATGGATCACGGACGGCAAACGTCTTTGCCGTCCGCCAGTAGACGACAAACTGTCCGTCTGAACACGTGCCAGCAAAGGCCTTCTTTGCCGTCCGCTTCCAGTAAGCGGACGGCAAAGGATTTTGCCGTCCACCATCCTATGCCAGCGGACGGCAAAGACAACGGACGGCAGTGCGGTGGTCTTAGAGCCGTTAGGGGGTTAACGGCGCTCTTTGCCGTCTGCCAGTGGACGGCAAAGAGTCAAAGCTCTTTGCCATCCGCTGACAGAGGACAAAGAGCTCAGCTAGGCCGTGCTGGGAAGCTGCCACGTGGCCAGCTATGCCGTCCGCTGGCAGACGGCAAAGTGATTTGAATCTGTGTCGTCCGCCAGCACACGGCAAAGTGACCAAATAGGCAGCCAGTGTTCCCAGGTTTTACAAGTAGCTGCCACGTGTCCTCTTTGCCGTCTGCTAGCGGACGGCAAAGGTCTTTGCCGTCCGCTAGCAGATGGCAAAGAGGCTACATATCCCCTATTTTTATTTGAATCCATTTAATTTCACAGGAATTCACACACAGATATACATACTTTTTTTTCACATGCACAGCAGACATGTGATGTATCCAACACATAGCTCCATCCATGACAACATACATACATAATAAGAAACAGAGTTCCATCCATACATATTAGGTAACATCACAATGTTCATCCAACACATTGTTCCATGCATCCATATAACAAGTTCCACATTTTTCATCGATACAAACGAAAAAAAGAAAAGGGAAACAAGCACTTCATCCATGCAAGCTTCCATATAGTGAATTAAATCTGCAAAATGGGAAACAAGAAAGTTAGAAGAAGAAGACTAGAATCAGAAGAAGAAGAAGAAAATGAAGAAGAAGAAGAAGTAAGCATACTTAGGTAAAATGGAGCTAACCTAGCTAATTGTGCCATTTTTGAGTGAACTAAGCATATTATGCCATTTTTGATATAACTTAGAGCTAACTTCATTTTGGAGAAAAGAAGAAGACTAGAAGAAGAAGAAGAAGAAGAAGACTAGAAGAAGAAGACTAAAAGAAGAAGAAGTTCTTCTTCTTCTTCTTCTAGTTTTCTTGTTCTTCTTCTTCTCCAAAATGAAGTAAGCTCTAAGTTATATCTCATAATATGCTTAGTTGGTCAAAATTGGCATAATTAGCTACATAAGCTCAAAAGAAGAAGAAGACTAGAAGAAGAAGAAGAAGAAGAAAAGAAGAACTTCTTCTTCTTCTTTTAGTCTTCTTCTTCTAGTCTTCTTCTTCTTCTTTTCTTCTTCTTCTTCTTCTTCTTCTTCTTCTTCTTCTTTTCTCCCCATTCCTTCTTTTCTTCCTCTTCCTTGATTTTCTTCATCTTATTATGTCATTTGTGGACTAAATAGGCTAAATAATAAGAAAAATGCCATTTTTGAGCTTACCGAGCTAATTATGCCATTTTTGACCTAACTAAGCATATTATGCCATTTTTGATATAACTTAGAGCTAACTTCATTTTGGAGAAGAAGAAGAAGAAGAAGAAGAAAACTAGAAGAAGAACTGGAAGAAGAAGAAGAAGAAGAAGAAGAAGAAGAAGAAGAAGGAGAAGAAGAACAAGAAGAAGAAGAAGAAGAAGATGGAGAAGAAGAAGAAGAAAACTAGAAGAAGAAGAGGAAGAAGAAGGAGAAGAAGAAGAATTAGATTTTCTTCTTATTCTTCTAGTCTTCTTCTCCTTCTTCTTCTTCTTCTTCTTCTTCTTCTTTTCTTCCTATTCCTTCTTTCCTTCCTCTTCCTTGATTTTCTTCATCTGATTATGTCATTTGTTGACTAAATAGGCTAAATTATGTCATAAATGGACTAAACACGCTAATTAAGAAGAAAAATACCGTTATCACGGAGGTGTAGGAATGGTCGGGGCTGCGCCAGTGCCAGACGGAGGTGAAGGACCGGTCGGGATTCCGGCATTGGCAGGAGTGGTCGATGCTTGTCGGGAGCCATGCTGCACCAAAGATCATTTCGCATAATGTCTCGTTAGCAATTTCGCAAACTGAAATGTGAATAGTAGTAAGCAACGACCATTCAAATCAAACTCACTGTGGTCGCCGGAGCAATCTAGGGCATCGCGGGAGGGGCCTGACCATTTTCTCTCGCACAAGCTCTGCACATTTGGTTCTCACGAGTCAGTCATATTAGATAGTAATGCAAATATTACGTGCATGATTGGGCTAATATGCATGAGAAACGTACCACGATGAGCTCGTATAGGGCCCGATTAGCGCTGTCGTTCCGGTTCCTCTCCTCCTCCAACAGCTTAGCCGTCCTCTCCTCCATCTCCCTCTCCTCCGCCTCCCTTTGTGCCTCCCTTTTTGCCTCCTCCACAAGCTCCTTCATCTTCAATCTCTCTTTCTCAACAATAGCCTGCAACACACCACTCCTCGTTAGCATTGTAATCATCGGCGGACGCACGCACAATGTAATGGAGGAAAGGTGAGAGAGTCCGTATAACTAACCGCCATGGCGATCTCCACGGGCCGTGCACGAGGCGTTATCTCAGGATCAGACTACTCAGGCGCTTCTTGATCTGCGGGAGAGTCTTAGGACAACGTATCAGTCCATCACCAATGGCTAGAGAGCCATGGGACCTCCCGCCACCAGATATCATCACCAGCTCTGTATCAAAAGGATCCTGGCTCGGGTTAAAGTCCTCCCCTTTCCTCGCCTTCCCCTCGTGTCTGTACTTCACAAGCTTGTGGTGGGAGGTCTTGTTGGTGAAGCTCTCTGGATCATCTAGGTCAGACTCCATGAATGGCTTGGCCTTCTTGTACGGGGCCATATGGGCCATGCCATAGAGGTCGAACAGACCTGGCACAGGCTTCTTGTGGTGGTGCGCCTGAGAGAGAGGAACAAAATATTAGTTAAGGGCTCAAGCTAGCATGAAGAATGATATTGCTATGTAAATAGGTCATTTTGGAGCTAAGAAAGGTTATTATGTCATTTTTGAGGAAAATAAGCTAAGTTTAGGTCATTTTCGAGGTAACCAAGATTATTATGCCATTTTTGACCAAAGTATGCTAATTATGTCATTATTGAGCTATCCAAGGTTATTATGTCATTTTAGAGCTGACTATAGCATATTAAGTCATTTTATAGAGCTATCTAAGGTTATTATGTCATTTTAGAGCTAAATATGTCATTAATGAACTATCCAAGGTAGTTATGACATTTTTTTACCTAACTAAGCATATTAATTAAGTCATTTTGGAAGGGATAAATGCTAGCATGAAGAATGAATTGCATGAATCATGTAGCAAACCACATACCCAGTTATCCCCGTACTCAAACAGGTTGGAGCTCCCTTGATGGTGTGGCACACCTTCCATTTGGTCGCGCTTATCCTTGGCCCTTTGGTGTTCGAATTTACATTGGGCAGAGCACCACGCATCCACCAATGCCTCCCAACAATCCATCTTATGCACACACCATCTCAGGGGCACCTAAGTGAGTCAAGAGAAATTTCAGCGCTACGCCTACGAATCAAATCAAGAAAACTAAGTTCAAGGCCTTAAGAATAGGTAATTACATGCACGTACTTCTCCTTACTCAGAAACTTGCCGCAACACTTCTGCTTGCCCCTCCTAATACCCTTCGAGGCGTAGTAGTCTTGAACGGCCTGCACCCAAGCCTCGTGCCTTAAGTTCTGGAGTAGGCGCTTGCACTCGTTTTCGACAACCATACACGTGGCCTCCTGCTCTCCCTCTGAAACCCTGTAGAAGGTCTGCAATCAAACAAGGCAACACTAATTAGTACAATCACTAGCTAGTGTTGATTTTTAATTCCGTAAAGGAGAAATTACCCAACACCGACGGAACACAATGTCGGCCACCGTCTCGCACAAGACACCGTCGACCCTCTCCTCCGGCGGGGCCGGGGCAACCGAGTACAGCTCCCAGGTCAGTGCTAGCTGTGGAACCTGACCCTCACCGGGTAACGTGACCCACCCAGGGAAGTGCTACCGGCAAAGCACACCAAGGACTTGGTTGGGCCTACGGGAACCACGGGGGCGTACCCAGCCCCTGCAGTATGACAAGGCCAATGCATTAGATATTAATTTGAAGGAACATGAAGGCAAAAGGTTAAAAAATAGTAAATGCACTTACTCCAACCCTTTAGGCGCAATCAACCACCTCTGGTCGGGGGTCGTCAGCACGGGCGGGAGCTTTGTACAGCCACGCTTGTAGACCTTCTTGCTCTTCTCAACTAGCTCGTCGTCGTTGTAGCTATCTTCTGAAAAGGTGTCCTCGCTACCATCCTCCGAGCCACTAGCCTCCGGAGTCTCATGGGCCAAAGACCCCGTGACCGGAGTCTTCTGGGACGAAGACCCCGTGACCGGAGTCTTCTGAGACAAAGACTCTGGGACCGGACTCACGTGGGGTGAAGGATCGGCGACCCGAGTCTGGTGGGGGGAAGGATCAGCGACCGGAGGCTCATGGACCGGAGTCCGAGACAGGTCCACGTCAGACGGAGCACTCCTGTGGTTGGGTGAATCAGCTGAGGGTGGCGGCGAGGAAGGCGTAACAGCCTTCCTACCTCTCCCGCTGCCACGTCCACCTCTAGCAGGCTTCTTCGTCCTCCCCCAACCTCTCCCAGCCGAAGAAGAAGCGCCCGCCGCAGTTGTCTGCATACTGTCTAGCAGCGCTCTTCGGAGGGGCTGGGCTGGAATAATGGAACCACCCCTCCTAGTAGCGCTCGCAGGAGGATCGGGGCGCTCTGGACCCTTCCCCACCATCCTGTCAACACCTGCAATGACAAAAAGTAAACGAAATTAGTACAACATAAAAAATTTGGATACCTGACATGAACATAATAATATGTATATAATTTAAGTGTATCATAATCATGACCATAATAAAAATACACCCGATCAACACAAATATATATGGGGTCGGGGTGTGGTGTCAGGGTGTCGGGGTGTCGCGGTCGGGGTGTCGTGCCGGGGTGTCGTGTCGGGGTCGGGGTGTCAGGGTGTCAGGGTCGGGGTCGGGGTGTGGTGTTAGGGTGTCGGGGGTCGGGGTAAGGGTGGGTGTGGTGTCAGGGTGTCGGTGGTCGGGGTGTCAGGTGTCGGGGTGTCGGTGGTCGGGGTCGAGGTCGGGGTGTGGTGTCAGGGTGTCGGGGTGTCGGGGTCGGGGTGTCGTGCCGGGGTGTCGTGTCGGGGTCGGGGTGTCGGGCTCGGGGTCGGGGTCGGGGTGTGGTGTGAGGGTGTCGGTTGGTCGGGGGTCGGGGTCGGGGTGTGGTGTGGTGTCAGGGTGTCGGGGGTCGGGGGTCAGGGTCGGGGTGTCGTGCCGAGGTGTCGGGGTGTCGATCGGGTGTCGAGGGTCGGGGTCTCTTTTTTCCTTTTCTTCTTCTCTTCTTCTTCTCCTCCTCCTCTCCTCTTTCTTCTTCTTCTTCTTCTTCTTCTTCTTCTTCTTCTCCTCTCCTCTTTCTTCTTCTTCTTCTTCTTCTTCTTCTTCTTCTTCTTTCTCCTCCTCCTCCTCCTCCTCCTCCTCTTCTTCTTCTTCTTCTTCTCCTTTTTCCTCCTCTTCTTCTTTTCTTCTTTCTTGTTCTCCCTCCTCCTGTTCCTCCCTCCTCCTTCTACTTCTTCTTCTAAACTAAAACTAAAACTAATCTAAAATAAACTAAACTAAAATAAACTAAAACTAAAACTAATCTAAAATAAACTAAAACTAAAACTAATCTAAAATAAACTAAACTAAAACATAAACTAAACTAAAAGAAACAAAAAGAAACTAATTAAAAAAGGGGGAGGAGCCCACCTGGTGGAGGGGGAGGCCGGACGGCTGCGGCGGCCGCTGGAGGAGACGGCGACCCGGTGGAGGGGGAGGCCGGACGGCAGCGGCGGGACTGGGCGGGGACGGCGACGGGGCGGGGACGGCGACGGGGCTGGGACGGCCACGGCGGGACGGGGCAGGGACGGCCGCGGCACGGCTACCCGACATGGAAGAGGCGGCGGGGCCGCGGTGGAGGTCGGGGAGGGGTGCGGGGCGGCCGGCTATACCGGACGGGGTCGGCGGCGGTGGCGTGGGCCGGTGTGGGTGGGGGATGGCGATGGAGGGGTGGGGCGGGGGCGACATGGAAGGGGCGGCGGGGGTGCGGTGGAGGTCGGGGGCGCAGGGGAGGGGTGCGGGGCGGCCGGCTACGGCAGACGAGGTCGGCGGCGGCGGCGCGGGTGTGGGTGGGGAGGAATGAGAGAGTGGAGAGAAGAGAGGGGGGCGGGACGGCCGTTAACGTACCCGCCTCTTTGCCGTCAGCCAACGGTCGGCAAAGTTTCTTTGTCATCTGCTTGCGGACGGCAAAGAGGTGGGGCCGATGGGCTTGAGTTGGTTAAACAATAACTGGACCCACCCACCTCTTTGCCGTCTGCTAGCGGACGGCAAATATTCTTTGCCGTCAGCCAGAGAACGGCAAAGAACAGGCTGATGGCAAAGACTTTGTTTGCCATCAGCCACATCTTTGCCGTCAGCAAGCGGACGGCAAAGAATTGGCAGACGACAAAGAAGTGGATTCCAGTAGTGTATAGTGCACGATGTCATCGTTTATGCCGTCGATGCACATATTGCCTACCTATACTGGTGGAATCTATCGTCGTGTAATTGTTCTATCTCATCTCATCTTTACCTTATGAATACGATTGCCTGTTCATTGTTACAAATTTAGAATAGATAGTATGTCTATAACCACATCATTGCTATATGTTCCTCTCATTTCCTAGATTTTTATGACCACACATGTTATTGTTAGAGTTGATATGAGAACAATTGGCATCTAATGATTGTTAGAATAGATATTATGAGCATAACCTCATGATTGCTATATGTTACTCTCATTTCCAAGATTTTTATAACAACGCATGTTATTGCTTAGAGTTGATATGAGAACAGTAGTAAGTGCTATGGTAGAATATGAGTAGGCCCTGTCATAGCTGTTTTCCTCTCATTGTTACATGATGTTTGAACCATGACATATTGCTAGAATATGAAAGCCATTTGGCTTATTTTTTTAACTTGGGGTATGATTATGACCACGGCATTGCAATTCTCTGTCTATGATATGTGTCACTGTTATAATAATCTTAATGCCACACATACTGTGAACATGATTGTTTATTTTTGTCCTTTTGGTCTCCAATTTGAATTGTTGCAGCAGACGCAAATGCGCTAGCCTTCATGATTCCAGTACCTGGAATCATACCAGCCGATGGGTGGTGGTTTATCGCTCGTTCAGCTGACGGTGGTCTTTGGATGCTCATTCGCACGTACCAAATTTACCAAACCATTACATCAAACCACATGCAGTACAATGCCTGGGGCGTTCGTGACATTGATGGCTATGGCTGCTTCGTGTTCGAGAAAGATCCCAGCTCCGCTGGGCCAGGCGTATTCAACTGGAGGCGGGTTTACAGCCTCGACAACCACTCCATGTTCCTCGGGCTCAATTATCCGATCATCCAACCAATCATCGATCATATCACCGATGATGATTACCGTGCTATGCAACTTCCATTCGCCAGGGGGAACTGTGTTTACACATCATACCATGGGTTTCATGAATCACCATATCCAGAGATTTGTCGACACAGCTTGTTGCCAGGTAATCTTCAGTGTGTGAAAGGCATCAAGCTTCCATGTGATGGATGGCTTTTGCAAACCCGACATGCAACAATGTGGTTCATGCCAACAGCAAATATGCACAACTTGATTCGTACTAATATCTAGACTGAGCCATGTATCATGCTGCTGTAGCACGACCCTCTCTTGTTGGATATTATGTATTGTTGTTAGTTTGATGCACTCCTCTGGTTGAAGGATAGATATCTTTCTGGGACCAAGTGCATCCTAACTCACCTGCGTAGGATGTACTAATAATGATGGTGGAGATGCTGTGTAGAAGCTATATATATATATATAAATAAATAAATTAGGCTTCAAGTGCGTACTTGTTAGTTAAACCTAGGTTAAAATGTGACGCTAAATACGACTAGTAAGTAGTACAATAGCAGTACTAGTATACGTCGGTCAAATTATTCATCATGTCCACACATTGAATTGACGTGACAACGCGCTGTGCGTGAGGTGAGACAAGAATCTCGGCGGCGTGTTCAGGTATTGTGGACTTCAGATTTGGAGCACTTATCTATCGAAATCTTTCATCATTCACTTAAAATAGTCGATTGATCATACATTGAGTACCATATAACTGGAATTAACCGATGCAAGTCCAAGAAGGATTGGCCGGTGCTGCCGGCTAGCGTCAAGTTCGATCCCACGGATCAGGAGCTGATCGAGCACCTTGAGGCCAAAGTGAGTGCTGACAGCGCGAGATCTCACCCTCTCATCGATTTGTTCATACCAACCATCGACAGCGAGCACGGCATATGCTACACCCATCCTGAGAAACTTCCAAGTAAGACACCGATCGGCCGTCTACTTGCACAAACATATTCCTTTGTTTATAGCTCTATTTTTCTTTTTAGACGCAGACCTAGTGAAGCAATTACAATTTGACAGTTAATAAAAAGTAAAACAAGTGACTGCAACATGCCAAAGATGTTATGAAAATGCCAACTACATACACTAAAACCTGTATTCGACAATACTGCAGGTATCACACTGAGTGGCCTAAGCAAGCATTTCTCCGAGCGCAATTCCAGGGCGTTCAAAAGGGGCACATGGACGCGTTGCAAGATATGGTCGGAGTGCAGCATGCATGCGATGTGGCACAAGACCGGCAATACCTTGCCGGTGATGGTCACCGGCCGGTAGACGGGCAGCAAAAAGGTTCTGGTGCTGCACACCAACAAGAACTTCAACCAGCAGAGGACCAATTGGGTGATGCACCAGTACCACCTCTGGGACCTGGAGCAAGAGAAGGAGTGGGAGCTGGTCCTCTGCAAGATTTTCTACCAGACGAACACTAGGGCCAGGAGTAAAAAATTATAAGTTAGTTTGGCATTGGTACTTGTACTACCTTGTCGTCCGCAAGTTGGTATTGTTGTTAACGATCTTTCGGTATGAACTTGGCATTTTCTTACAACCATCATGCCGAGGGTCGACGTGGATATAAAGCTGAATCATTTGTTTCGAAACAAATTTTCAAGCACCTGATTTTTATTTGATGGGTAGCATAAGCACCTGTCGTTCGAATTGCCAGTTCTCTAAATTTTTTGAAACAAGTGCATGCACTTATTATCATGATGAAAAAACAATATACCTGCTGCATCCCAGTTATCAGTCTGTACTTGCAGAATTCTCTCGTTTATTGAGCAGGTATATTGTTTTTTCAGGTCGAGCAAGTTTCAACTGGGCTGTAGACTGCCCAGGCTTGGTTTTGTTTTTAACAGGCCCAGCCAATGACGACAACGGGGCACAAAGATCCAGCAGGTATCTACTGGCCTCTGGCCCGCCAGCGTTAGTTATATTTTGTCTTACAACATCCGCATGCAGTTTTTTTATTGAATCAAACACACATCCCAGTTCTATTTTCCTCTTGAAACACCATGTCCTACTTCTGTTTTCTAATCTATACCTATAGTTTTACTAGTTCATATACACGTATCATTATATTGCAAATACATAAAGTTCCCTTTTCATATTTACATCCTTATTTTTGTTGTTGTTTTCCCTCCCAGCACAGATTTTTTGCCACTGGTTTTCCCTTAAACCAACTCAATTGTCCCACGTCTTATTTTCTTACAAAAACAAAACATTTTTTTGGCAAATCAATAAGTTCTTAAAAAATGTTTATCATTTCGGGATTACAACAGTTCAGACTCCACCGAAATATGCAAAATAAGGTTGAACTTTTTAACCGTGGTCCTGGGCAGAAAATGGGTTGTAATAAATTACTTAAGAATAAGCAAATGGGCTGCAAATTATTAAAAAAAAGCAAATGGGCTGCAAATTAAAAAATAGCAAATGGGCTCTATGTTGTGTGCCACAGATTTGGAGGCTGACTTGTGGGCCTACTAAGTTCATGCGTACACAAGGTTTCTCAAAAAAAGAAACTTAGTCAACAATCGACTCTACCAGCGTTAGACCGTTGGATGTCAATCTAACAGCAATCGTGCTTCTTCACTCTCTGATCTTCCTGCTCCAGCCGCCCAAACCAGCGCGGGCGGAACCGCCTGCTCCCGCCTCCCGTGGCCGGTTGTGCTACCGTGCAGGCCTCACGGCCCCACCATATACTCGCATCCCTGGCCTATCTATCCCTCTACTCACCCACACCTTGCTACCTCTTGAGCATGTGTTGGTTTTCCCTTGAAGAGGAAAGGGTGATGCAGCAAAGTAGCATAAGTATTTCCCTTAGTTTTTGAGAACCAAGGTATCAATCCAGTAGGAGACTACACGCAAAGTGCCTAGTACCTACACAAACAATCAAGAACCTTGCAACCAACGCGATAAAGGGGTTGTCAATCCCTTCACGGCCACTTGCAAAAGTGAGATCTGATAAAGATAATAAGATAAATATTTTTGGTATTTTGTTGTATAGATTGGAAAATAAAGATTGCAAAATAAATAGTAAACTAGAATTATAGATCGGAAACTTATCTGATGTAAAGTAGACCCGGGGGTCATAGGTTTCACTAGTGGCTTCTCTCATGATAGCATGTATTACGGTGGGTGAACAAATTAATGCCGAGCAATTGATGGAAAAGCGCATAGTTATGATGATATCTAAGGCAATGATCATGAATATAGGCATCACGTCCGTGTCAAGTAGACTGAAACGATTCTGCATCTACTACTATTACTCCACACATCGACCACTATCCAGCATGCATCTAGAGTATTAAGTTCATAAGAACGGAATAACGCATTAGGCAAGATGACATGATGTAGAGGGATAAAATCAAGCAATATGATATAAACCCCATCTTTTTATCCTTGATGGCAACAATAAAATACGTGTCGGTTCCCTTTCTGTCACTGGGATCGAGCACCACAAGATTGAACGCAAAGCTAAGCACTTCTCCCAATGCAAGAAAGATCAATCTAGTAGGCCAAACTAAACCGATAATTTGAAGAGACTTGCAAAGATATCAAATCATGCATATAAGAATTCAGAGAAGAACCAAATAATATTCATAGATAACCAAATTCATAAACCCACAATTCATCGGATCTCGGCAAACACACCGCAAAAGAGTATTACATCGGATAGATCTCCAAGAACATCGAGGAGAACTTTGTATTGAGAACCAAAGAGAGAGAAGAAGCCATCTAGCTAATAACTATGGACCCGAAGGTCTGTGGTAAACTACTCACACATCATCGGAGAGGCTATGGTGTTGAGTAGAAGCCCTCCGTGATCGAATCCCCCTCCGGCAGATTGCCAGAAAAGGCCCCAAGATGGGATCTCACGGGTACAAAAGGTTGCGGCGGTGGAAAGGTGGTTTCGTGGCTCCCCTGGATGTTTTCAGGGTATAAGAGTATATATAGGAGAAAGAAGTAGGTCGGTGGAGCTACGAGGGGCCCACGAGGGTGGGGGGCGCGCCTTCCTGCCTCATTGCGTCTCCGACTTCCACTCCAAGTCTCCTGGATTGCGTTTGTTCCAAGAAAGATCCTCGCGAAGGTTTCGTTCTGTTTGGATTCCGTTTGATATTACTTTTCTGCGAAACATTGAAATAGGCATAAAACAGCAATTTGCACTGGGCCTTCGGTTAATAGGTTAGTCCCAAAAATAGTATAAAAGAGCATATTAAAGCCCATTAAACATCCAAAACAGATAATATAATAGCATGGAACAATCAAAAATTATAGATACGTTGGAGACGTATCAAGCATCCCCAAGCTTAATTCCTGCTCGTCCTCGAGTAGGTAAATGATAAAACAGAATTTTTGATGTGGAATGCTACCTAACATAATTTTCAATGTAATTCTCTTTATTGTGGCATGAATGTTCAGACCCGAAAGATTCAAGAAAATGTTTAATATTGACATAAAAATAATAATACTTCAAGCATACTAACCAAGCAATTATGTCTTCTCAAAATAATATAGCCAAAGAAAGCTCATCCATACAAAATCATATAGTTTGGCCATGCTTCATTTTCGTCACACAAAATGCTCTCATCATGCACAACCCCGATGACAAGTCAAGCAATTGTTTCATACTTTAGTATTCTCAAACTTTTTCAACTTTCACGCAATACATGAGCGCGAGCCATGGACATAGCACTATGGGTGGAATAGAATATGATGATGGAGGTTGTGCGGAGAAGACAAAAAAGGAGAAGGTCTCACATTGACGCGGCTAATCAACGGGCTATGGAGATGCCCATCAATTGATGTCAATGCGAGGAGTAGGGATTGCCATGCAACAGATGCACTAGAGCTATAAATGTATGAAAGCTCAGCAAAAGAAACTAAGTGGGTGTGCATCCAACTTGCTTGCTCACGAAGACCTAGGGCATTTGAGGAAGCCCATTGTTGGAATATACAAGCCAAGTTCTATAATGAAAATTCCCACTAGTATATGAAAGTGACAAAATAAGAGACTCTCTATCATGAAGATCATGGTGCTACTTTGAAGCACAAATGTGGAAAAAGGATAGTAACATTGCCCCTTCTCTCTTTTTCTCTCATTTTTTGGGCCTTCTCTTTCTTTATTTGGCCTTTCTTTTTTTATTTCCTCACACGAGACAATGCTCTAATAATGATGATCATCACACTTCTATTTATTTACAACTCAAGGATTACAACTCGATACTAGAACAAAATATGAATCTATATGAGTGCCTCCGGCGGTGTACCGGGATGGGCAATGAATCAAGAGTGACATGTATGAAAATTTATGCATGGTAGCCTTGCCACAAATACAATGTCAACTACATGATCATGCAAGGCAATATGACAATGATGGAGCAAGCCATAATAAACGGAACGGTGGAAAGTTGCATGGCAATATATCTTGGAATGGCTATGGAAATGCCATAATAGGTAGGTATGGTAGATGTTTTGAGGAGGATATAAGGAGGCTTATGTGTGATAGAGCGTATCATATCACGAGGTTTGGATGCACCGGTGAAGTTTGCACCAACTCACGAGGTGAGAAAGGGCAATGCATGGTACCGAAGAGGCTAGCAATGATGGAAGGGTGAGAGTGCGTATAATCCATGGACTCAACATTAGTCATAAAGAACTCACATACTTATTGCAAAAATCTACAAGTCATCAAAACCAAGCACTACGCGCATGCTCCTAGGGGGATAGATTGGTAGGAAAAGACCATCGCTCGTCCCCGACCGCCACTCATAAGGAGGACAATCAAAGAAACACCTCATGCTTCAAATTTGTTACACATCGGTTACCATACGTGCATGCTACGGGACTTGCAAACCTCAACACAAGTATTTCTGAAATTCACAATTACTCAACTAGCACGACTCTAATATCACCATCTTCATATCTCAAAACAATCATCAAGTATCAAATTTCTCATAGTATTCAATGCACTCTATATGGAAGTTTTTATTATACCCATCTTGGATGCCTATCATATTAGGACTAATTTTATAGCCAAAGCAAATTACCATGATGTTATAAAAGACTCTCAAAATAATATAAGTGAAGCATGAGGGATCAAATGATTTCTATAAAATAAAACCACCACCGTGCTCTAAAAGATATAAGTAAAGCACTAGAGCAAAATTATCTAGCTCAAAAGATATAAGTGAAACACATAGAGTATTCTAATAAATTCCGATTCATGTGTGTCTCTCCCAATAGGTGGGTACAGAAAGTATTATTTTGGTAAACTAAAAAGCAAAGACTCAAATCATACAAGACGCTCCAAGCAAAACACATGTCATGTGGTGAATAAAAATATAGCCTCAAGTAAAGTTACCGATAGACGAAGACGAAAGAGGGGATGCCTTCCGGGGCATCCCCAAGCTTAGGATATTGGTTGTCCTTCAATTTTACCTTGGGGTGCCTTGGGAATCCCCAAGCTTAGGCTCTTTCCACTCCTTATTCCAAAATCCATCAAATCTTTACCCAAAAACTTGAAAACTTCACAACACAAAACTTAAACAGAAAATCTCATGAGCTCCGTTAGTATAAGAAAACAAATAACCACTTTAAGGTAATGTAATGAACTAATTCTTTGTTTATATTGGTGTTAAACCTACTGTATTCCAAATTCTCTATGGTTCATACCCCCCGATACTAGCCATAGATTCATCAAAATAAGCAAACAACACACGATAAACAGAATCTGTCAAAAACAGAACAGTATGTAGCAATCTGAATCAAACATATACTTATGTAACTCCAAAAATTCTGAAATAAATTGTTGGACGTGAGGAATTTGTATATTAATCATCTTCAAAAATAGTCAACCTAAAAGAACTCTCCATAAAAAATGGCATCTAATCTCGTGAGTGCAAAAGTTTCTATTTTTTACAGCAAGGTCGCAAAGACTTCACCCAAGTCTTCCCAAAGGTTCTACTTGGCACAAACACTAATTAAAACATAAAACCACATCTAAAAAGAGGCTAGATGAATTATTTATTACTAAACAGGAAAAAAAAATCAAGGAACAAAAATAAATTGGGTTGCCTCCCAACAAGCGCTATCGTTTAACGCCCCTAGCTAGGCATAAAAACAAGAATATATCTAGGTATTGTCATATTTGTTAGGCAATTCTTCAATTGAACACTTATAGCCCTTAGGAAATTCTTTCTTTTTGTTGATGATCAAACTCTTAGGCAAGAAATCAATAAATTCATTTGTAGCAAAAGGTTCCTTAATGATAGCGAAAAAGTTGGGGTGAACACTTATTGATTTGAGATCTTCATTCTCCTTACTAGAAGATTCACCCTTATTTTTAGGAACATACATAAACTTGGCAAATTTGGTAGGAGGAAGGTTCGAGGTATTTCTAACGGCAGAAAAGGCAGACCCTAAGTTGGTAATAATATCCTCGAGTTTATCAATTCTAGTGGAATCTTGATCTATCTTTTCATTAACTATGGGTTCCTTTTCTCTAAAAAAATTCAGAGTAACTCCTACCTTAGATCCATATTGGGTAATTTGGTTGTGGATCTTTTTATCCAAATTCTCGATCAACTCTACAGTGGAAATTTTATTTTCAATAATATGAAGCCTTTGCATCACATGTTCCAAAGTTAAAATAGTTCCATTAACCAAAAGAGGTGGTGGGCCTAACAAATCTATGATAGCATTATAAGAATCAAAAGTATGGCTACCCAAGAAATTCCCTCCGGTAATGGTATCAAGAATATATCTATTCCAAGGAGTGATGCCTACATAAAAAGTGCGAAGAAGAACGGAAGTAGATTGCTTCCTAGTAGATCTATTCTGAGCATTGCAAATTCTATACCAAGCATCTTTTAGATTTTCTCCCTCCCTTTGTTTAAAATTGAGAACTTCATTATCGGGGGTACTGACAATGATAGAAGGAGTGGCCATGACGGCAAAATAAACAATCTAACACACGAACACACAAGAGGCAAGCGAAAAGAGGCGAACGAAAAAGGCGAGTAAAATGGCAAAGGTGAAGTGGGGGAGAGGAAAACGAGAGGCAAATGGAAAATAATGTAATGTGAGGGATAAGAGTTTGTGAAGGGTACTTGGTATGTCTTGACTTGATCATAGATCTCCCCGGCAACGGCGCCAGAAATCCTTCTTGCTTCCTCTTGAGCATGCGTTGGTTTTCCCTTGAAGAGGAAAGGGTGATGAAGCAAAGTAGCGTAAGTATTTCCCTCAATTTTGAGTACCAAGGTATCAATCCAGTAGGAGACTACACGCAAATCGCCTAGTACCTGCACAAACAATCAAGAACCTTGCAACCAACGCGATAAAGGGGTTGTCAACAATCCCTTCACGACCACTTGCAAAAGTGAGATCTGATAAAGATAATAAGATAAATATTTTTGGTATTTTGTTGTATAAAATTGGAAAATAAAGATTACAAAATAAATAGTAAACTAGAATTATATATTGGAAACTTATATGATGTAAAGTAGACCCGGGGGCCATAGGTTTCACTAGTGGCTTCTCTCATGATAGCATCTATTACGGTGGGTGAAAAATTACTGCCGAGCAATTGATAGAAAAGTGCATAGTTATGATGATATCTAAGGCAATGATCATGAATATAGGAATAACGTCCGTGTCAAGTAGATCGAAACGATTCTACATCTACTACTATTACTCACACATCGACCGCTATCCAGCATGCATCTAGAGTATTAAGTTCATAATAACGGAGTAACGCATTAGGCAAGATGACATGATGTAGAGGGATAAACTCAAGCAATATGATATAAACCCCATCTTTTTATCCTCGATGGCAACAATACAATACGTGTCGGTTCCCTTTCTGTCACTGGGATCGAGCACCGCAAGATTGAACCCAAAGCTAAGCACTTCTCCCATTGCAAGAAAGATCAATCTAGTAGGCCAAACTAAACTAATAATTTGAAGAGACTTGCAAAGATATCAAATCATGCATATAAGAATTTAGAGAAGAACCAAATAATATTCATAGATAATCAAATTCATAAACCCACAATTCATCGGACTCGGCAAACACACCGCAAAAGAGTATTACATCGGATAGACCTCCAAGAACATTGAGGAGAACTTTGTATTGAGAACCAAAGAGAGAGAAGAAGCCATCTAGATAATAACTATGGACCCGAAGGTCTGTGGTAAACTAGTCACACATCATCGGAGAGGCTATGGTGTTGATGTAGAAGCCCTCCGTGATTGAATCCCCCTCCGGCAGATTGCCGGAAAAGGCCCCAAGATGGGATCTCACGGGTACAGAACGTTGCGGCGGTGGAAAAGTGGTTCCATGGCTCCCCTGGATGTTTTCAGGGTATAAGAGTATATATAGGCGAAAGAAGAAGGTCGGTGGAGCTACAAGGGGCCCACAAGGGTGGGGGCGCGCCTACCCCCTGGGCGCGCCCTCCTGCCTCGTGGCTGCCTCGTTGCGTCTCTGACTTCCACTCCAAGTCTCTTGGATTGCGTTTGTTCCAAGAAAGAGCCTTGCCAAGGTTTCGTTCCGTTTGATATTCCTTTTCTGCGAAACACTGAAATAGGCAAAAAACATCAATTTGCACTGGGCCTTCGGTTAATAGGTTAGTCCCAAAAATAATATAAAAGAGCGTATTAAAGCCCATTAAACATCCAAAACAGATAATATAATAGCATGGAACAATAAAAAATTATAGATACGTTGGAGACGTATCACACCAGTCAACCCTCGTACTCCCCACCGCGTGGGCAGCCACTGCCGTGTCTTCCCCGGCTCCGTGTCATTCCCTTCATAGGCCTCGCCGCCGTCCATCGCCCTAGTGCTCTGGACGCGGCGTGGTAAACATGGTCAATGAATGACATCCATCGGAAGTGGACTGTACAAGGAGAGGCTGACAGCTGGGTCCACGGCCGCACACAAGGAAATGCCTCATTACACGCAAAATAATGATTCCTCCACCTGACATCTGGGACCCACCGGACGGGCCACTGTATTTTGCGAAAAAACATTCCCTCCGCTGACACCTCAGACCCACCAGCTATATCTTCGCACGCAAGGAAGTGCTTCCTTATTTCACACAAAAAATGAATACTCCCCCTGCTAGCTGGGACCCACCATATGCGAGGCTGACTTGTGGGCCTACTAAGTTCACGCGGACGGAGGGCTTTGTCAACTTAGTCAATAAGAATGATTCTAGCTCTAGTGACCGTACGATGTCCATCCAACGGCTGTAGTGCTTCTTCAACCTCTGGTTTTCTTGCTCCAGCCGCCCAAACCAGCGCCGGTCGTGCCGCCTGCTCCTGCCTCACGTGGCCGGTTGTGCTGCCGTGGAGGCCTCACCGCCCCTACTACTCCCGCCGCTGGCCAGGCCATCGCTCTACTCACCCACACCCCCTGTTATTCTGCGGCGACGGCAGGATCACACCGCAAACGAACCAGTGAACTCTCGTACTCCTGTCCGCGTGGGCTTCCATTGCCGCGTCTTCCCCGGCTCCGCGTCGTCCCCTTCCTAGGCCTCACCGTCGTCAACCGCCCTGGTGCTCTCGGCGCGGCGTGGTCAACATGGTCAAGGAACGACTTCCATCGGAAGAGTACAGTATGTGGAGAGGCTGACAGCTGGGTTGACGGCCGCAGCAAGGAAGTGTCTCCTTATTACGCGGAAAATAATGATTCCTCCACCTGACAGCAGGGACCCACCAGATGGGCCACCGTATTTTGCGAAATAAAACGTTTCCCCCTTGACTGCTGGGACCCACCAGCTATATCTTCGCACGCAAGGAAGTGCGTCCATATTACGGGCAAAAAAATGATTCCCCCCTAACTGCTGGGACCCACCAGCTACATCTTCGCACGGAAGGAAGTGCCTGACAGTCGGGACCCACCTGGTCGAAGCGTACGTAGCGTTGTCATTCTGGTCGCAAACGTGTACATACATACTGGTCGATGTAGAGGCGCGCACGTGTCATAGTAGAGGCACCCACGTAGCATGTACACGTACGTAAACCCAGGGTGCAAGAAAGTAAATACAGCCACGCACGTACATACGGGCGGGGTCGCGAATGCCTACTCGCGCATATGTACGGTCAGGGCTAGTGTACATGGATGGGTCGGAACGGAGAATCTGCACCGTCGTCGTGATCATGGGGAGGCAACCGGCTGGATCGGAACGGAATGCGTCGTCGTGTTCATCGGGAGCCAACCGGCTTGGACGGAACAACTGATGGAAATGAGGCCTGGCGTACCGCAGAACAGAGGAAACGGCCTTGTGTTCGACCAGCCACGATCGAAATGGGATCCTGTTCATCGGGAGGGGTCTGGCGTACCGCAAAACGGAGGAAACGGACTTCTCTTGGACCTCCTACGGTGGAAACGGGGTCCTGTTAATCAGGAGGGGTGCGGCGTACCGCAAAACGGAGGAAACAGACTTGTTTTGGAGCGCTATGGTCGAAAAGGGGGTCCTGTTCATCGGGAGGGGTGTGGCATACCGTAAAACGGGACTCCACGGGATAGTGTTCATCTCCACCGTCGACCTCCTCCAGCCTCCACGGGCTGCTGTTCATCCACAGTCGACCTCCTCCAGCCTCCACCTGCGACTGTTCATCCACAGGATCTTGTTCATCCAGCCTCCATCGCACGCTCCTCCACCGGCTACTGTTCAACCAGCCCTCTCAACGGGGTCCTGTTCAACCACCCCTCCACGGGCTACTGTTCATCCAGCCCTCCACCAGCTACTATTCAACCAGCCCTCCACGGGGTCGTCCTGTTCATCCAGCCCTCCACGGGGGTCCTGTTCATCCACCCCCCCAACCGGCTCGATCGATTGGGGTCCTGTTCATCCAGCGGCAACAGCCTCTACTACCACGGGGTCCTGTTCATCCAACCCCCCACCGGGAACTGTTCATCCAAACCCCCCCAACAACGCTCACTGTTCATCCAGAGGTAGCATCGATCGGCTTCAGTTAGCAGCAGTAGCGAAGGAATCACTCGGGTTCAGTTAATAGTAAGGGATCGATCGATCGCTTGGGTTCAGTGACGCGTAGCCTGCAGTGCAATCGCTCGGGTTCAGTTAGAGCCCAACACCTTGCTCGGGTTCAATTAGAGCCTAACGCCTCACACACACGCACGTACGTACGAGAGAAACGCGCATCGCTCGCCCCCCGAGCACCCACCGTTGCTGGGAACTCCCCCGATATTTTCCTCGCCCTCACTTCTACCACGGGTTTTCTGTCATGGACGGCCCAAAGAATGTCATGCAACTGCGTCTCTGGCTCGCCCAGGACAAAAAGCCCATTTTCTGTCATGATTTTTTGTCATAGAAGTAGGACCCCACCACATCTATGTTGATACCGGGTTTTGTCACAATTATCGTCATAGAAGTGTCATAAGCATGACATAATTTTTTCGTTTGGCCCAAAATGTCACGGATGTGTCTTTTTTTGTACTGCCACCTTCCTCCTGCCTCCACCACCTACTGTTCATCCACGGTGTCCTGTTCATCCAGCCTCCAGCAGCTACTGGTCAACCAGCCCTCCACGGGGTCCTGGTCATCCACCCGCAACCGACTCGAGTGTGTGGCCTCCTCCTCGACTGGGGTCTTGTTCATCCAGCGGCAACGACTTACTACTACCATGGGGTCCTGTTCATCCAACCCCCACCGGGAACTGTTCATTCGACCCCCAACAACAGTCATTGTTCATCAAGAGGCAGTAGGTTCGATCGGCTTCAGTTAGCAGCAGTAGCGAAGGAATCGCTCGGATTCAGTTAACAACAAAGGGATTGATACGTCTCCAACGTATCTATAATTTTTTATTGTTCCATGCTATTATATTATCATTCTTGGATGTTTTACAATCATTTTATATCATTTTTGGGACTAACCTATTGACATAGTGAAAAGTGCTAGTTGTTTTTTTCTGCTTTTTTTACATCACAGAAAATCAATATCAAACGGAGTCCAAATGCAGCGAAACTTTTTGTGGATTTTTTGGACCAGAAGACACCAGATGGGCCAGTGAAGCACCTGGGAGGGGTGCCCCGAGGGGGCACAACTCACCAGGGCGCGCCTGGACCCCCAGGCGTGCCCAGGTGGGTTGTGCCCACCTCGGTGGCCTCCTGCACCGCCTCTTCGCTCTGTAAATACCTCCTTTCTCCATAAACCCTAGGACAGTCGACGAAAATCAATTCCAGCCGCCGCAAGTTCTAGAACCACTAGATCCAATCTAGACACCATCATGGAGGGGTTCATCGTCCTCATTGGTGCCTCTTCGATGATGCGTGAGTAGTTCATAGTAGACCTACGGGTCCGTAGGCAGTAGCTAGATGGCTTTCTCTCTCTTTGTATCTCAATTCAACGGTCTCTGGGAGATCTATTTGATGTAATGACTATTTGCGGTGTGTTTGTTGGGATCCGATGAATTGTGAGTTTATGATCAGATTTGCCTTGATTTAATATCCAATCTTGAATGTTATAGCCTCCTTTCCCAGTGACAGAAGGGGCAACAAGGCACGGATGTATCATTGCTATTAAGGATAAAAAGACAAGGTCTATTCCTACATGAATAGATCTTGTCTACATCATGTCATCATTCTTATTGCATTACTCCTTTTTTCCATGAACTTAATACACTAGATGCATGCTGGATAGCGGTCGATGTGTGGAGTAATAGTAGTAGATGTAGGCAGGATTCGGTCTAATAATCTTGGACGTGATGCCTATATCCATGATCATTGTCTTGGATATCGTCATAATTATTTGCTTTTCTATCAAGTGCCCAACAGTAATTTGTCTACCCACCGTTGCTATTTTCTCGAGAGAAGCCACTAGTGAAATCTACGGCCCTCGGGTCTATTTTCCATCATATACTTTCAGATCCATATTGCCAATTGCTTTTTCTTTTATTTGTTTCTTTTATTTTCAGATCTATATTATCAAAAACCCAAAAATACCTTGCTACATTTTATTTACTTTTATTTGCATCTATCAATCTACTACAATTTTATCCTATCCTTACGTCACTTTTTGGCACCGCTACCCGTAAGGGATTGACAACCCCTTTAACGCATCGGGTTGCAAGTATTTTTTATTTGCGTGCAGGTACCATTTACATAGTGTTGCGTGGTACTCCTACTGGTTCGATAACCTTGGTCTCATCACTGAGGGAAATACCTTACCGTTGTTGTGCTGCATCCTCCCTTATTCCTTGGGGAAACACCAATGCATCTCAAGCGACATCAAAGGAACTTTCTGGCGCTGTTGCCGGGGAGACATCACCAACATCTATCAGGTTCCTAATCACAAATCTCATCTCCTTGGAATTTACATTATTTGCCATTTGCCTCTTGTTTTCCTCTCCCCCACATCACAAAAATTTGCCATTTTTATTCGCCCTCTTTTTCGTTCGCCGTTTTCTTGTCAGATCTGGTTTTGAGGGCAATCTTGTTGCCTAGTCATGATGACTCAAGAGAACACCAAGTTGTGTGATTTCTCCAATACCAACAACAATGATTTTATTAGCACTCCGATTGCTCCTCCCGCCACCAGTGCAGAGTCTTGTGATATAATGCCGCTTTGCTGAATCTTGTTATGAAGGATCAATTTTACGGTACTCCTAATGAGGATGCTGCGTCCCATCTTAACACATTCGTGGAATTATGTGATATGCATAAGAAAAAATATGTGGACAATGATATTGTGAAGTTGAAATTATTCCCGTTTTCTTCACGAGATCGTGCAAAAATTTGTTTTTCTTCTTTGCCTCGCAATAGTACTTCTTGGGATAAGTGCAAAGATGCCTTTATTACTAAGTATTTTTTGCCCATGAAAATTATATCCCTTAGAACCCAGATCATGAATTTCAAGCAACTTGAACATGAGCATGTTGCACAATCTTGGGAAAGGATGAAATTAATGCTAAGGAATTGCCCAACTCATGGGTTAAATCTTTGGATGATCATACACAATTTTTATGCGAGGTTGAATTTTGCTTCTCGAATCTTTTGGACTCCGCCGCGGGTGGTACTTTTATGGAAATTACTTTGGGTGAAGCCACCAAATTTCTTGATAATATTATGGCAAATTATTCACAATGGCATACCGAAAGAGCTCCTACTAGTAAAAAAGTTAATTCTGCTGAAGAAATTTCTTATTTGAGTGAAAAAGTTGATGCTCTTACGAAATTGGTTGCTAATAAAAGTGCTCCTATTGATTTTAATGATGTGCCTCTGTCTACTTTGATTGAGCAAAATAGTGATGCCATAGATGTGAATTTTATCTCGCGAAACAATTTCAATAACAATTCTTATAGAGGTAATTTTAATCCTAGGCCATATCCTAGTAATTCCTTTAATAATTATGGTAATCCTTCTTATAATAATAATAGGAATACCTCTGATCTTGAGAATAATATTAAGGAATTTATCAATACTCAAAAAAATTTCAATGCTACAATAGAAGAAAAGCTGAATAAGATTGATGATATGTCTAGAAGTATTGATAGAATTTCTCATGATGTAGAAAATCTCAAGATGAAAATTTTTGTGCCTAAGGTTGAGGAATCAATTAAGGCTCTTTATGTTTCTATGGATGAAAGTAAGAAAAGAACCGCTATGCTTAGAGCTAGAAGAGAATTTTTAGACAAAGCATTTTCTAGTGATTGCTTTCATAAAAGTGATGAAGATCCTAAAATGATTGGCGTTTCTTCTATTGATTCTTTGTTTAGTAAAATTAAGATTGGTAATAAAGGGACTGAATAAGATTCAACTTTAGCTAGAAGGCGTCTTGATAATTTGGAGGGTGAAATCTTGTTGAGAAAATTGATAAAAGTGGGTTTGAAGAGGTCAAAATTTGAACTAGTGATGTGCCCACTCTTTTGGATTACAAAGACTTTAGTTATGATAGTTGCTCTTTGATTGATTGTATTTCTTTGTTGCAATCCATGATAAAAATTCACCCCATGCTTATGAACAAAATAAAGCTTTTACTAAACATATTGTTGATGCTATGATGAAAGCTCTAGAAGAAAAGTTGGAATTAGAGGTTTCAATTCCTAGAAAATTACATGATGAATGGGAACCTACTATCAAAGTCAAGATCAAAAATTATGAGTGTTTTGCTTTATGTGACTTGGGTGCTAGTGTTTCTACAATTCCGAAATCTTTATGTGATGTGCTTGGTCTTACCGATATTGAAGAGTGTTCTCTAAATTTGCACTTGGCGGATTCTACTATAAAAAAACCTATGTGAGGAATTAATGTTGTTCTTATTCTTGCAAATAGGAATTATGTGCCCATAGATTTTATTGTTCTTGATATTGATTGCAATCCGTCTTGTCCAATTATTCTTGGTAGACCATTTTTACGTACTATTGGTGTCGTGATTGATATGAAAGAAAGGCAATATTAAATTCCAGTTTCCACTAAGGAAGGGTATGGAACACTTCCCTAGAACTATAATTAATCCACCATACGAATCAATCATGAGGGCATCATATGGATCTAGAAACAAAGATGACAATACTTAGATCCTTCGCATTATGCCTAGCTAGGGGCATAAAATGATAGTGCTCTTTGGGAGGCAACCCAACTTGCATCTTCTTGCTTTTTTTGGTTTTCTTACTGTTTTCAATAAAATACCCAATTATGCCTCTGATTATATGTGTTTTTGTGGTTTAAATTAGTGTTTGTGCCAAGCAAAGCCTTTGGGATGATTTGGGTGATAGTTGATTCGATCTTGTTACAAAACAAAAACTTTTGCGTTCAAAAAAACATTTTTCATAAACCACAGAAGTGTGATAAAATTCTGAATTTTTTACGCAAGATTGATACACAAATTTCCTATGTTGTAATAATTTTTCAGAATTTTTGAAGTTACATAAGTATTCGAAATATTCAGATTGCTACAGACTGTTCTGTTTTTGACAGATTCTGTTTTCGTTGTGTTATGTGCTTGTTTTGATGATTCTATGGTTTCCTGTGAAGAGTTTTTGCCATGGAAATTTTAAAATACAGTAGATATAATACACTAACAAAATATGAATCGATTTGCAAAGTACTTAAAGTAGTGATTTGCTTTCTTATACTAACGGATCTCACAAAGTTTTGTTGAGTTTTGTGTGATTGAAGTTTTCAAGTTTTGGGTGAGATCGCGATGGATCAAGGAATAAGGGTTAGCAAACGGATAAGCTTGGGGATGCCCGAGGCACCCCAAGATAATACTCAATAAGTATCAAGCAATTAAGCTTGGGGATGCCCCCGAGTGGCATCCCCTCTTTCTTCTAACAACCATCGGTATTTTACTTGAAACTATATTTTTATTCATCACATATTATGAGTTTTGCTTGGAGCATCTTGTATGTATTAGTCTTTGCCTGTTTTTATTTTTAATTTTTAATAAGCATCCTTGTTGTACGCACCTATTTTGGAGAGCCAAATTATGCTATGCTTGCTCCAATTAAATTTTTAGATCCTTGGAACTACTCTAGTGCTTAACATATATCTTTTTCAGCACGATGTGCTTTGTTATCTTTGAAGAAATTCACTCATGCTTCACTTAGATTAATTTGAGGGAAAGAAATATGATGCTCATGTTCTTCACTTATATTTGTTTGAGCTTATTAAAAGCAACAAATGAAGCTAGTTCCAAAGTGATAGATATCCAAGGAGGATATAATAAAAACTTTCATGAAGATCATTGGACAAAATAAACTTGATTCTTTGTAATAGTTTTGAGATATGATGATAGTTATGTGTGAGTCATGTTGATGATTAATTATGCTTTAGTAAGAATATTGGTGTTAAGGTTTGTGATTCCCTATGCAAGCACGAAAGTCAATAGTTATGCAATGAAATTACACCCTACTTGTGGTACATTATTCGGTGTTAGTTATGCCTAATGCTCGCTGATACGTCTCCAACATATCCATAATATATGAGGTATTCATGCTATTATATTATTATTCTTAGATGTTTTACAATCATTTTATAACAACTTTATATCATTTTTTGGGACTAACCTATTAACATAGTGCCCAGTGCCAGTTGCTGTTTTTTGCTTGTTTTTTACATCGCATAAAATCAATACCAAACGGAGTCCAAACGCAGTGAAACTTTTTGGAGATTTTTTTGGACCAGAAGACCACCAATGGGCCAAGTAAGTACCAGAGGGGTGCCCCGAGGGGGGCACAACCCACTAGGGCGCGCCCCCATGCGCGCCCTGGTGGGTTGTGCCCACCTCGGTGGCCTCCCACACCACCTCTTCTCCCTGTAAATCGTCAAATATTCCAAAAACCCTCGCGGTAACCCTAGATCAGAAGATCCGCCACCGCAAGCCTCTGTAGCCACAAGAAACCAATCTAGAACCCGTACCGGCACCCTGCCGGAGGGGGAAATCATCACTGGTGGCCATCTTCATCATCCTGGCGGCCACCATGATAAGGAGGGAGTAGTCCACCCTCGGGGCTGAGGGTTTGTACCAGTAGCTATGTGTTTAATCTCTCTCTCTCTCTCTCTCTCTCTCTCGTGTTCTTGAGATGGCACGATCTTGATGTATCGCAGGCTTTGTTAATATAGTTGGATCATATGGTGTTTTTCCCCTCTCTATCTTGTTGTGAATTGAGTTTTCCCTTTGAGATTTCGTTTTATTGGATTGAATACTTTTATGGATTTGAGAGCACTTGATATATGTCTTGCATATGAATATTTGTGGTGACAATGGGGTATTATATTGATTCACTTGATATGTGTTTTGGCACTCAACTCGCGGATTCCCGAGGTGACATTGGGTTAATCTATGCATAGGGGTTGATGCACGTTCACGTCTTTGTTTCTCCGGTAGAAACTTGGGGCACTCTTTGAGGTTCTTTGTGTTGGATTGAGTATTATGAATCTGAATTTGCTTTGGTGTTATTTTAGTACGAACTCTTTATAGATCGATCGGAAAGAATAGCTTAGTGTTATTTTAGTACGAACTCTTGATAGATCGATCAGAAAGAATAACTTGGTGTTATTTTAGTACGAACTCTTGGATAAATCGATCAGAAAGAATAGCTACAAACAATATTTTTTTATGTTCTCTGCTAGATAAGAACTTTGGAGTGATTCTTCATCGCACTTTGAGGGATGGTTATATGATCCAATTAGATCAGCATTGTTGAGAGATTGCACTAGCGAAAGTATGGACCCTAGGCCTTATTTTTAAGCATTGAAATACTGTTTGTGCTCACTTTTGTTACTAGCTACCTTGCTTATTTTTATTGTTCCTATTACAAAAATCAATATCTACTATTATTACAACGCTTTTATTACCATCTCTTCACCGAACTAGTGCACCTATACAAATTACCATTGTATTTGGTGTGTTGGAGACACAAGAGACTCTTTGCTATTTGGTTGGAGGGTTGTTTGAGAGAGACCATCTTCATCCAACGCCTCCCACGGATTGATAAACCTTAGGTCATCCACTTGAGGGAAAATTGCTACTGTCCTACAAAACTTTGCGCTTGGAGGCCCAACACGAGTCTACAAGAACAAGTTGTGTAGTAGACATCAAGATCTTTTCTAGCGCCGTTGTCGGGGAGGTGAGTGCTTGAAGGTATATCTTCAGATATTGCAACTGAATCTTTTAGTTTCTTGTTTTATCACTAGTTTGGTTTATAAAAAGGAAACTACAAAAAAATGGAATTGAGGTCGTCTCATATTGTTCATCTTTATAATGTCTGTCGTGAAAATGATGGAAAGGAAACTTGTCCTCAATTGATAGAAGAAGAATTCTATAAAATGTTTGACTAAAAATCTTTGAATGATGAGCATGATTGCAATGTTGTTGGTTTGAACTCTTTGAATATCCATGATGCTAAGGATATGCAAAGCCATAAGCTTGGGGATGCTATGTTTGATGACGATGATATTTTTATCCCCCAAGATTTGATGTGCAAATTTGTTATAATGATTGCATGCCTCCTATTTATGATGATTATAATGATGAAAGTGGATTTGGAGAGGTCATGACTTTATTTAATGTTGAATCCACTACTTTGGAAGAGGTTTCAGTTGAATATGACAACAAATTTGCTATCTACGATGATTATGGTGATGACATGTATGCTATGAGGAATAAGGATAACCATGAAACTTATCATCATGATTTTAATTTTCAATCCCATGATAGTTATTTTGTTGAGTTTGCTCCCACTACTATTCATGAGAATAAATTTGCTTATGTGGAGAGTAATAAAATTTCTATGCTTGTGGAGCATGAAAATAATGCTTTATGTGATAGTTATATTGTTGAATTCATTCATGATGCTACTGAAAGTTATTATGAGAGAGGAGTATATGCTTCTACATATTTCAATAATATCAAGTTTCCTCTCTATGTGTTGAAAGTTTTGAAGTTGCACTTGTTTTGCCTTCCTATGCTAGTTGATTCTTGCTCCCAAAAGTTATTTGCTCACAAAATCCCTACGCATAGGAAGTGGGTTAGGCTTAAATGTGCTTGGCATGTGACTCATGATGCTCTTGTTATGTTTCAATTCTTTACTTTTATGTGAGCATCATTGAAATCATCATGCCTAGCTAAAAAGGCATCCAAATAAAAAGCGCATGACAACCTCTGCTTCCCTCTGCGAAGGGCATATCTTTTACTTTTCAGTATTTACTTTTATGCAAGAGTCAATAGTATGCATTCCCATTTCAACCTCAATTACTCTCTAGTTGGCAAGCATCATGTGGTGAGGCAAGATCTAGGCACATATGACCAGTCAAATATATTTGATCATGATTTATTATTGTTGACAATTATCTCTATGATAAATAGTCGGGAGGCAAAATATTATGCCCCTATCCTTCTCTGTGTTCGATGGATGCCATTTGTTCTAAGAATATGCTTTGAGTAGTAGAAATCATGGAAGACTATATGATGATTGAGTATGTGGAGCTCTTACTTAGACTCTGTTGAATAAGTTGAATTGCAATTGTTTGGTGACTAAGAATATAGGTTGTTGAGTTTCAAGACAATTCATTGTTTGAACCTTAACATTTGAATTGGTTGCTACTTTAACACGAAAAGTTTTATGAGAAAGAATTGTTATTATGATGCTAGGAAAAGTGATTGAAAATATCATTGATCAAACTTATGCACTTTGCTAGCATTCACACTTCATAAATTATTTCTTTTATCAATTACCTACTCGGGGACGAGTAGGAATTAAGCTTGGGGATGCTGATACGTCTCCAACGTATCTATAATTTATGAAGTATTCATGTTGTTATATTATCATTCTTAGATGTTTTACAATCATTTTATAGCAACTTTATATCATTTTTTTGGGATTAACCTATTGACATAGTGCCCAGTGCCAGTTGTTGTTTTTTGCTTGTTTTTTACATCGCAGAAAATAAATACCAAACGGAGTCCAAACGCAGCGAAACTTTTTGGAGATTTTTTTGGACCAGAAGACCACCAATGGGCCAAGGAAGTACTAGAGGGGTGCCCCTAGGGGGGCAAAACCCACCTGGGTGCGCCTGGGGGCCCAGGCGCGCCCTGGTGGATTGTGCCCACCTTGGTGGCCTCCCGCACCGCCTATTCGCCCCATAAATCGTCAAATATTCCAAAAACCCTCGCGGTAACCCTAGATCAGAAGTTATGCCGTCGCAAGCCTCTGTAGCCATGAAAAACCAATCGAGACCTCTCTTCGGCATCCTACCGGAGGGGAAATCATCACCGGTGGCCATCTTCATCATTCTGGTGGCCACCATGATGAGGAGGGAGTAGTCCACCCTTAGGGCTGAGGGTTTGTACCAGTAGCTATGTGTTTAATCTCTCTCTCTCTCTCTCTCTCTCGTGTTCTTGAGATGGCACAATCTTGACGTATCACGGGCTTTGCTAATATGGTTGGATCATATGGTGTTTTCCCCCTCTCTATCTTGTTGTGAATTGAGTGTTCCCTTTGAGATTTCGTTTTATCGAATTGAATACTTTTATGGATTTGAGAGCAACTTGATATATGTCTTGCATATGAATAGTCGTGGTGACAATGGGATATTATATTGATTCACTTGATATGTGTTTTGGCACTCAACTCGCGGATTCCCGAGGTGACATTGGGGTAATCTATGCATAGGGGTTGTTGCACGTTCTCGTCTTTATTTCTCCAGTAGAAATCTTGGGGCACTCTTTGAGGTTCTTTGTGTTGGATTGAGTATTATGAATCTGAATTTGCTTTGGTGTTATTTTAGTACGAACTCTTGATAGATCGATCAGAAAGAATAACTTAGTGTTATTTTAGTATGAACTCTTGATAGATCGATCGGAAAGAATAACTTGGTGTTACTTTAGTACAAACTCTTGGTTAGATCGATCAGAAAGAATAGATACAAACAATTTCTTATTATGTTCTCTGCTAGATAAGAACTTTGGAGTGATTCTTTATCGCACTTTGAGGGATGGTTATATGATCCAATTAGATTAGCACTGTTGAGAATTGCACTAGCGAAAGTACGGACCCTAGGCCTTGTTTTTAAGAATTGCAATACCGTTTATGCTCACTTTTGTTACTTGCTACCTTATTGTTTTTTTATTGTTCCTATTACAAAAATCAATATCTACTATCATTACTACCCTTTTATTACCATCTCTTCACCAAAATAGTGCACCCATACAAATTACCATTGTATTTGGTGTGTTGGGGACACAAGAGACTCTTTGTTATTTTGTTGCAGGGTTGTTTGAGAGAGACCATCTTCATCCTACGCCTCCCACAGGTTGATAAACCTTAGGTCATCCACTTGAGGGAAAATTGCTACTGTCCTACAAAACTCTGCGCTTGGAGGCCCAACACGAGTCTACAAGAACAAGTTGTGTAGTAGACATCACTTGCTTATGAGATTTTTCGTTTCTTGGTTGGATGCTTCTCAATCTTTTGCTAGTGTAACATCCCAAAATTCTAAATTTTGGAATGTTATAATAACAGATAGATTGGATTGATTGTTTGATTGATTGACTGAAAGTGAGTGGAATTCAAAACCTTTTGAAAGTTAAATGAGAGGGAATAAAAGGACTTTCCCAAACTTTCATTTGCTTTTATGATCTCCATGAATTCAAATTATTTTCATCACAAAACCCTCGAGAGAAGATGACATGACTTCTTCCATTTATTTAAATGACAAGGGGTGTTGAAAAATATTTGAATTTCATTTGAAAATATTTTCCAATTCTTAAACTTTATGCAACTCAATGATTTTCACGAGAGAAGATAAAATGACTTCTTCAAAACATATGAAATAGGAGTTGGGAGTTTCAAAGGATTAAATTCAAAGTCCCATTGAAATTATTTTTCCAATATTGGACTTATTTGAGTTTTATTCAAATTATTTTCTCCAAAAACAAAATATACAGAAAATAGGGTAACATGATTCCCTACATCAGAAAATTGGAGAGAAATAAATTTGAAATCATTTTGGTATTTTTAAAATGATTTTTATTGGATTTTATTAAGGCAGCAGCACTGTTTGATTTATTAAAATTTGTGGGGATTTTATTTGACTTTACAAAAATGTTCACGCTGTTGGAAATCTTTTTCTGAAAATTTTGATATATTATATGCCTATATAATATTTTATTTTTATTTGTTTTTATTTTGTTTGTCGGAGTTTTTTTTTTTAAAAACCTCCCCTCCGACTGGGCCGGCCCAGCTCCCAGGCCGGGCCGCGGCCCAGCCCAGCTCGCCCGTCACCCCCGCGCGACCGACTCCAGGCGGGAGTCCGCCGCCGCCACGGCTCGCCGGAGCCGTCTCCCCGCCGGATTCCTCCTCTCTTGCCCCCTCCTCCACGCCACGGACCCGCCCCTCCCCCCCTTAAATAGCGCCGTCCCGGGCTCTCTCTCCTCTCTCCTCGCCGCGCCGCCATAGATCGCCGCGCCGCCATAGATCGCCGCCGCCGCCTTCTGTCGCCGCTCTGCCCCGCACTCCACCGCCGCCTCCGACCGCCGCCGGCGCCACCAGCGCACCCGCCGGCGCCGGACCGCCGCAAACCGGTATAACCGTCGCCCGGTTTTCTCGGTTTTTTCTTTTGTTCGGTTTTTCTAAAAAAACTAGACTAGATCTGTTTTTTTAGGTTTTACTAAACTACGAACGTTCGCTGGTTAGGCTTAGAAAACGAACGTTCGTTATTTAGTCCTTTTCTTTTTCTGTTAGTTTTATGTTAGGGACCTATCCGTAAATATTTTATTTGCAGATTAGCCCCTGGTTTTCAAATGATCACAACTTTTCAACTGTTTGTCCAAATCCAACGAAACCAATGCCCACGTCTTCGTGATGATCTCCTCTATCCAGTAAAACAACTTAAACATGTTTTGAAAATTTAAAATTTGTTTTCAAACAGATTTGAATTTGAATCTTTTTTTGATCATAACTTGAGTTCCGTAGCTCCGTTTGAGTTGATTCTTTTTGCAAATCGAAGCTCTTGACCTAAACTTTCTGATAAGGCCAAATTCATATAATTTTGGTACTGTTAGAAATTGTTTTATGTTGCAAGAGTTATTTGCTTGGTTTTGATGTTTCCGAATCGTCTTCTTCGTTCTTCTCGATCTTTTGAGTGATTGCTTATGTGTGGTTACTATTGCTTGCTTGCGATAGATTGACCGGAGAGTGACGAGTAGATCTATCAAGAGTTTTGAGTGCGAATCATCTTCATCATCATTGCAGGCAAGTGCACACTTTGATCATATCCCGTTCATACCCAGTTTTTGTGCATTAGATTCAACCCTCAAACATTGCATGGTTAGGATCTAATTTAAATTGAGGGTATTGGGAAGTAGTTGAGGTAGTACCTATTACCTGTTTTATTTATCAAACCCTTGGGAGTTACTTCTACGTTGCTATTATATTGCCATGCTATGCTCGTAGACGTGGATTGGGTTTTGAGAGATATTCATGACAAGATGTGAGATTGTTAATAATGGTTTACCTAAGGTGGCAACTAAAACTCACATCTGGGTGGATTGAGGCACCTGGAGAACCCAGTGTTGCCTGTTTGTATAAGGACCGCCACCCAGGCTCAAAGGGATCATAAGATTATTCATGCTAGAAACTTCCGTGTGCAGCCACAAGCTATTATGGGCTCTAGCATAGTTGAGTAGGTTACAGGATCTCTTGAAGAGGTGGGCTAGCAGATGTAGGGGAAAGTAGGTGTACCGGTCCATCCAGAGTAAAGAGTGATTGTTCCTGAAAGACTGTGTCTCGGTCATCCGTTTCTCAAACATCATGCAGTGCGAGAATCAAGCGGAGGCGATCGAGTCTTGTGGGGAAAAGTGCGCAAACCTCTGCAGAGTGTACAAACTAATCATGATTAGCCGTGTCCCCGGTTATGGACATCTTGAGTATCTAGTTCTTGGATTATCCCGTTGATCTCATCATCTTACTTTAATTAATATTGTTGGGTTAATGATGATACTTAAATGGGATTGAGTTGGAGGTACCTTCTCAATGTTTCACAACCACCATGATAGTTAAATAAAATTTATTCCTTGAAGTAGGGAAAAATTGGCTTTTCGCAAAAACATTATAACCATAGAGCTTTTCCACCAGCCATATATGCATGTAGTGATAGCCTTTGTTCATCATTTCTCTATGGTGTGAATTTGCCAATACATTCAATGTACTGACCCGTTTTCAGGCTGCAACGTTTCATGTTGCAGGATATCTTACGACGAGTAAGTGAATCGTTAGGGTTACGATTTCTACACTCAACTTTGCCGTTGGTGTTGATGGGAATCCACAATCTTGTTACTTCCGCTATTTGGATTGAGGTAATAGTATTTTACGTTACTTTATACATGTGATTTACCTCTGTTATAAATCCTCAAGTACTGTGTGTGTCAGCATACCGATCCAGGGATGACACTTAAGCACAGAGACTTGATCCATTCGGGTCGGGTCGCTACAGCTAGCCTTCATTTGCACTAAGTATGATCACTACTTGTGCATACAAAATCCTCTAAACCAGTTTTTGCCACATGAGTCCACTATACCTACCTATATGCGGTATTCTTTTGCCGTTCTAAGCAAATTTGTATGTGCCATCTCTAATTTTCAAAATAAATTTGTCTTCATGAAACGGTAGGGGGTGCACTACAGGAATCAGCTATTTTGCCGTCCGCCATGGCGGACGGCAAAGGCATGAACGGCGGACGGCAAAGGCCTTTGCCGTCAGTCGCGGACGGCAAAAGGCTCCGGCAAAGTAGGCTACGGTAAACAGCTGCTTTGCCGTCTGCTTCCTGGCGGCTGACGGCAAAGGACCTTTGCCGTCTGCCGCGGACGGCAACGAGAGCAGACGGCAATAATTGTGCTCTCAGTCCGTTAAGTGGCTAACGGCAGGCCTTTGCCGTCCGCCGCGGACGGCAAACTTTCTAGTGCCTTTGCCGTTCGCTTCCGCCTCGCCCGCCGCATCGGCCGCCCCCGCTTCCGCCTCGGCCTGCGGCGCCACTTCCGCCTCGATCGCCGCGTCGCGTCGTGTCGGCTGCCCCCACTGAGGCGCTGCCGCCTACCCCCCTGCCCGCTGCCGCCTCGCCTACCCCGCGTGCCCCGACGCCTCCTGCCCCCCGCTTCCCGCTGCCGCGCTGCACGCCTGCCGCGCTGCCGGCTGCCGCCTCGCGTGCCCCGATGCCTCGCGGTCAATGCCGCCATCTCGTCTTCCACGCGCCGCCATCTCGTCTTCCGCACGCCGCCATCTCGTCTTCCGCGGCTCGGCGCCTCCCTGCCGCATTAAATCCCGGCGCTATAAAACCCGCCCTGCGCGGCGAGTTTGGTCACACCGGCCACCTCCTCCACCGCCCCGCCCCCCTCCTCTCCCTCTTCGCACGCGCGTTCTCTTCGCGGGATGGCGTCCAGCGACTCGGACTCCGACGGCGCGGCACCGGGCGGCCACTGGCCGTCGAGCCTCACGTTGGAGCAGACGGAGGACCTCGCTCGGTTCGGCCTCTACGTGCCGCCGGCGGCAAAGCTGCCGCGGCCATGGAGGATCTCCGCGGACGGATTCCCCACGCAGGGCGTACCGGCGACGCCGGCAGAGCTTCGCGCGCACCCCGGGGGACGCTACAACCGGAAGGGCCGCCGCCATTTTTGGAAGGGCAAGCGGTTCGACGACGTCATTGGCGCCTTCAAGCGCGCCGCCCGAGGGCTCCCTGTTGGTGATATCTCTCGTGGAGCCGGGCCCTCCCAGCCGCGCAGGGCACCCGCTCCCACCCCCGCCCCAGCAGCCCCGGCCGAGGTTGTGATCCCGCCGGAGCAGGTGGCGCTCCAGCAGGACGGCGACCCGGAGGACACGCCCGGGCTCCTCGCGATCCTGGCGCAGTCAGCGGAGGAGGCCGCGGCGGCGGCGGCGCTTGAGGCCCAGGAGGAGGCGGCGCAGCAGGCGGCGCTGGAGGCCCAGGAGGAGGCGGCGCTGCAGGCGGCGATGGCACCGCCGGAGTGGCAGCAGGTGCCGCCGGAGTGGCAGCAGGAGTGGCAGCAGGCGCCGGCGGCGGAGGAGGAAGAGGATTCGGACGACGTCCCGGTGGACTGGGACGACGTCGCGAACCGGTCCAGCAGCGACGATGACGGCGGCAACGGCCCGGCCGTGATTGACCTAGATAGTGACGCCGAGTAGTTTTTTTACTATTTATGTACGAATTTTGATTAGTGTGTTGTTTGCCGCCCTAAAACTAAACTAAAATTAAACCTAAAACTAAAAAAACAGAAAAAAGGAAAAAAGGGGTAGAGCTCACCTGAGGCAGGGCCGGTGGAGGAGATCGCTGGTGGAGGAGGGGGGCGGGGCGGTGGAGGAGGTGGCCGGTGGAGGAGAGGTGCGGGGCGGCCTGGGGCGGCGGCGCCGGGCCCGGGGCGATGGGGCGCGGGGGGCCGGCGCGCCTGGGCGACGGGGCCCCGGGGCGGTGGGGCCGGGGCGCCGGGCGGCGGCGAGTGCTGGGGGTGGCGGCGCGCGGCGGGCGGCGGCGGTGGGGTGGGATGTGGGGTGGGATGTGTGGTGGGATGTAGTGCGCGTCGGCGAGGAGAGAGAGGGAGAGAACAGAGAGTAACGGGCGGGGGGGTACGGGCCGTTAGGTAGTCTCCTCTTTGCCGTCCGCCCTTCTGCCTCTTTGCCGTTTGCTGGCAGACGGCAAAGAGGTGGGGCGTTAAGTTTTCCCCAAACGGGCGGGGGGTGGGGGCCACCTCTCTCTTTGCCGTCCGCCAGCGGACGACAAAGAGCCCGCGGATGGCAAAGAGCTTCTTTGCCGTCTGCCACTTCTTTGCCGTCAGCTTCTGGGTAGCTGATGGCAAAGAGCTTCTTTGCCGTCAGCTAGCAGACGGCAAAGAGCTGGCAGATGGCAAATTAGCTGATTCCAGTAGTGGTGGCTGATATATTTCCATGCTAGATATGTTATTCTCAAGATGAGTGTTTATTCACTTGTCATTGCACGAGAGTACAGCAAAGGTATTAGGGATGCCCAGTCTCGAAATGAAAAATGAATTTACTTCATGTTGTCAAATAATAAATTCCTTGGAAAGTGTTGGTGAAAGCATGGTGGGAAAAGGAATAAGCTTTATTTTTTGTTTGGGAACTGCATATGGTATATCTAGCACGGAAAGTATTGGGAACTACTCAATCGTTTTCGTTGACAAGAAAAGCATGCCACCCAAAATGTCTTCTCTCAGTATTTTTCGCTTTGAGCTCTACCACCTTGATACGTGTCCAACGTATCTATAATTTATGAAGTATTCATGCTGATATATTATCATTCTTGGATGTTTTACAATCATTTTATAGCAACTTTATATCATTACTAACCTATTGACATAGTGCTTAGTGCCAGTTGTTGTTTTTTGCTTGTTATTTACATCGCAGGAAATCAATACAAAACGGAGTCAAAACGAAGCGAAACTTTTGGAGATTTTTTTGGACCAGAAGATATCCAGTGGGCCAAAGAAGTGCCAGAGGGGAGCCCCGAGGGGGGCACAACCCACCAGGGCACGCCTGGGGGCCCAGGCGCGCCCAGGTGGGTTATGCCTACCTCGGTGGCCTCGCGCACCGCCTCTTCGCCCTATAAATTGCCAAATATTCCAAAAACCCTCGGGATAACTCTACATCAGAATTTCCGCCACCGCAAGCCTCTTTAGCCACGAAAAACCAATCTAGACCCCGTTCTGGCACTCTGTCGAAGGAGTAGATCATCACCGATGGCCATTTTCAACATCCCGGCGGCCACCATGATGAGGAGGGAGTTGTCCACCCTCGGGGCTGAGGGTTTGTATCAGTAGCTATGTGTTTAATCTCTCTCTCCCTTTCGTGTTCTTGAGATGTTACGATCTTGATGTATCGCGGGCTTTGTTAATATAGTTGGATCATAAGGTGTTTTCCCCTCTCCGTCTTGTTGTGATGAATTGAGTTTTTCCCTTTGAGATTTCGTTCTTATCGAATTGAATACTTGTATGGATTTGAGAACACTTGATATATGTCTTGCATATGAATACCCGTGGCGACAATGGGGTATTATATTGATTCACTTGAGATATGTTTTGGCACTCAACTCGCGGATTCCCGAGGTGATATCGGGGTAATCTATGCATAGGGGCACTCTTTGAGGTTCTTTGTGTTGGATTGTGTATTATGAATCTGAATTTGCTTTGGTGTTATTTTAGTACGAACTCTTGATAGATCGGTCGGAAAGAATAACTTAGTGTTATTTTAGTACGAACTCTTGATAGATCGATCGGAAAAAATAACTTGGTGTTATTTCAGTATGAACTCTTGGATAGATCGATCGAAAAGAATAGCTACAAACAATTTCTTCTTATGTTCTTCGCTAGATAAGAACTTTGGAGTGATTCTTCATCGCACGTTGAGGGATGGTTATGTGATCCAATTAGATTAGCATTGTTGAGAGATTGCACTAGTGAAAGTACAGACCCTAGGCCTCATTTTCAAGCATTGCAATACCGTTTGTGCTCCGTTTTCTACCTTGCTGTTTTTTATTGTTTCCATTACAAAAATCAATATCTACTATCATTACTACACTTGTATCACCATCTCTTCGCCGAACTAGTGCACCTATACAAATTACCAGTGTATTTGGTGTGTTGGGGACACGAGAGACTTTTTATTATTTGGTTGCAGGGTTGTTCGAGAGAGACCATCTTCATCCTACGCCTCCCACAGATTGATAAACCTTAGGTCATCCACTTGAGGGAAAATTGCTACTGTCCTACAAAACTCTGTGCTTGGGGACCCAACACGAGTCTACAAGAATAAAGTTGTGTAGTAGACATCAAGCTCTTTTCTGGCGCCGTTGCCGGGGAGGTGAGTGCTTGAAGGTATATCTTTAGATCTTGCAATCGAATCTTTTAGTTTCTTGTTTTATCACTAGTTTGGTTTATAAAATAAAATGACAAAAAAATTGTTTTGATGTGGTCTCATATTATTCGTGTTTATCATGTCTTTCTTGAAAATGATGGAAAGGAAAATTGTGCTCAATTGATAGAAGAAGAATTCAATAAATTGTTTGGCATAGAATGTTTGAATGATGAGCATGATTGCAATGTTGTTAGTATGAATTCATTGAATATCCATGATGCTAATGATATGCAAAGCCATAAGCTTGGGGATGCTATATTTGATGAAGATGATATTATTAGTCCCCCAAGATTTGATGTGCAAATTTATTATAATGATTGCATGCCTCCAATATATGATGATTATAATGATGAAAGTGGATTCGGAGAGGTCATGACTTTATTTAGTGATGAATCCACTATTTTGGATGAGGCTTCAATTGACTATGATAACAAAGTTGCTATCTATGATGATTATGGTGATGACATGTATCCCATAAAGAATAATGATAACCATGAAACTTGTAATCATGATTTCAATTTTCAATCCCATGATAGTTATTTTGTTGAGTTTGCTCCCACTACTATTGATGAGAAGAAATTTGCTTATGTGGGGAGTAATAAAATTTCTATGCTTGTGGATCATGAAAAGAATGCTTTTTGTGATAGTTATATTGTTGGATTCATTCATGATGCCACTGAAAATTATTATGAGGGGGGAACTTATGCTTGTAGGAATTTTAATAATATCAAGTTTCCTCTCTATGTGTTCAAAATCTTGAAGTTATACTTGTTTTGCCTTCCTATGCTAGTTGATTCTTGTTCCCATAAGTTGTTTTCTCACAAAATCCCTGAGCATAGGAAGTGGGTTAGGCTTAAATGTGCTTGCCATGTGATTCATGATTCTCTATTTATGTTTCAATTCTTATCTTTTATGCGAGCATCATTGAAATCACCATGCCTAGCTAAAAAGGCATTAAAGAAAAGCGCTTGTTGGGATACAACCCAACACTTTTACCTACTGTTTTTGCATGTTCATGATTAATCTACAGTAGTAATAATGTTTTATAGCTTTTGTTTCAATAAAGTGCCAAGTAAAGCCTTTGGGATCATGTTTGGTGATAGTTGATTTGATATTGCTGAAAAATAGAAACTTTTATGCCTAGTAAAATAATTTTCATTTTTTACAGAAGAGTGATAAAATCCTGATTCTTTTTGCACTAGATTGATATAACAATTTCCCAGGTTGTCCTAATTTTTCAGAAATTTTGTAGTAGCAGAAGTATGGTTGGAATATAGATTACTACAGACTGTTCTGTTTTTGACAGATTCTGTTTTCAATGCATAGTTTGCTTGTTTTCTAGTTTCTATGGCTTATATTGCTCAATATAAATTGTAGAAATGATAAGGTATAGTAGGCATTGTGTGAGAACAATTATGAATATTGTCTTTGTCAGTACCAAAGTGAATGGTTTGCTCTCTATCATTATAACCTATCTCACGAAGTTCCGTTAAGTTTTGTGTGATTGAAGTTTTCAAGTTTTAGGTCAGACATCGATATGAGGAGAATAAGGAGTGACAAGACCCTAAGCTTGGGGATGACTAAGGCACTCCAAGGTAATATTCAAGGAATATCCAAGCAACTAAGCTTGGGGATGCCCCAGAAGGCATCCCCTCTTTCGTCTCCAACATTATCAGTAACCTCACTAGGAGCTACATCTTTATTCGTCACATGATATGTGTTTTGCTTGGAGCGTCATTTTATTTTATTATGATTTTCTTGCTGTTATTTATAATAATGTTTTGCATCTTTTACTTTAATAAAAATGTCAGGTATAGCCTTTGCCATGCTTATTTTGCAAGTCTATATGTGGCTATTTGAAAACAGAAAGTTTATCACTGTTGCAAAAATTCCCGATAAAAGTTAGAATGTGATAAAATCTTGAAACTTTTTTGCACAATAAGCTCTGATAAATTTTCTACATTGTGTTAAATTTTCAGAATTTTTGGAGTTAAAGAAGTATTGATATTCTTGCATCCTTTACATATTATTCTGTTTTGGTAGATTGCTGTTATGTTTGCATTGTTTGCATATGTTTGCTTGTTTAATGATTCTATTTGAGGATAGGCGTATCAAAAATTCAGAGGCATTTAGTATGCAATGTTGAATAATAATTTTAGTGATTTGCTACAGTAGAGAATGATAAGGTTTTGCATTGGTTTATACTAACTTATCTCACAAGTTCTTGTTGAGTTTTGTGTGGATGAAGTTTTTAAGATTTAGGGAAACCGTGATAAAAAAGGAATTAAGAAGACACAAAAGCTCAAGCTTGGGGATGCCCAAGGCATCCCAAGTTAATATTCCAAGAAGTCTCAAGCATCTAAGCTTGGGGATGTCCTAGTAGGCATCCCACCTTTCTTCTTCAACAATTATCGGTTAGTATCGGTTGAGGCTAAGTTTTTGCTTATTCACATTATGTGTGCCATTCTTAGAATTTCATTTTATTTTGTTTTGCTTGCTGTTTTAATAAAATACTTAGATCAGAAATTTTTAAATAAGAGACGGTCCTCAAATAGCCACCTATTTCCTAAACTACTCATTTGATCTTCACTTATATCTTTTTGGAGTAGTTTGTCATTTACTCTCGTGCTTCACTTATATCCTATGAGTAAATTGTTGAATGAATTGAATATCATGAAGTTGAAATTATATGTTCATATCATCCATAGTGGTAGCTTCACATTGGGTTTAGAAAGTGAAATCTTTTGAAGCTTGACAATCACAATATTGGTCATACAAGCAATTCATGAATAGTATAAGGAAGAGAACTTTCACATGCAAATATATTATCTTGGAAATCTTCTATGATTGTGAATACCCGTTAATTATTTTCAAAGTTGAGAAAATTAGTTAAAGTTGGACAAGGAAGACAACGTAATGATTTATGGTTGTGTATATTTGCATACAAGTTATATTGTCATGGATCCTCCAACATGTGGTGTTTGCCTAGGATCTTTTGCTAGCCAAAAATTCGTACTAAGTAGAGATACTACTTGTGCATCCAAAAAAACCTTAAACCCAGTTTCTTGCCATGAGTGTCCATCGTACCTACCTATGGATTGAATAAGATCCCTCAAGTAAGTTGTCATCGTGCATAAAGCAATAAAAATTTGCTCCCAAATATGTTTGATCTTTTATTGTAAGGGAAAATTGAGTGTTGTACGTACTTGTGATGGCAACGTAATAAAAGCGACAAACTACATAATAAAGGTTGCTATCATAAGGGGCAATATTGTTGGAAATATGCCCTAGAGGCAATAATAAAATGGTTATTATTGTATTTCCTTGTTCATGATAATTGTCTATTGTTCATGCTATAATTGTATTAACTGGAAACCGTAATACATGTGTGAATACATAGACCACAACATGTCCCTAGTAAGCCTCTAGTTGACTAGCTCGTTGATCAATAGATGGTTATGGTTTCCTGACCATGGACATTTGATGTCATTGATAACGGGATCACATCATTAGGATAATGATGTGATGGACAAGACCCAATCCTAAGCATAGCACAAGATCGTGCAGTTCGTTTGCTAAGAGCTTTTCTAATGTCAAGTATCGTTTCCTTAGACCATGAGATTGTGCAACTCCCGGATACTGTAGGAATGCTTTGGGTGTACCAAACGTCACAACGTAACTGGGTGGCTATAAAGGTGCACTACAGGTATCTCCAAAAGTGTCTGTTGGGTTGGCACGAATCAAGACTAGGATTTGTCACTCCGTATGACGGAGAGGTATCTCTGGGCCCACTCGGTAATGCATCATCATAATGAGCTCAATGTGACTAATGAGTTAGCCACGGGATCATGCGTTACGGAACGAGTAAAGAGACTTGCCGGTAACGAGATTGAACGAGGTATTGGGATACCGACGATCGAATCTCGGGCAAGTAACATACCGATAGACAAAGGGAATTGTATACGGGATTGATTGAATCCCCGGCATCGTGGTTCATCCGATGAGATCATCGTGGAACATGTGGGAGCCAATATGGGTATCCAGATCCTGCTATTGGTTATTGGCCGGAGAGGTGTCTCGGTCATGTCTGCATGGTTCCCGAACCCGTAGGGTCTACACACTTAAGGTTCGGTGACGCTAGAGTTGTTATGGGAAATAGTATGTGGTTACCGAAGGTTGTTCGGAGTCCCAGATGAGATCCCGGACATGAAGAGGAGCTCCGGAATGGTCCGGAGGTGAAGATCGGTATATTGGACGAAGGGTATTGGAGTCTGGAATTGTTCCGGGGGTACCAGGCTATGGCCAGCATGTCCGAAAGGGGTTTCGGAGGCCCCGGCAAGCGTTGGGGGGCTTATGGGCCAAGGGGAAGGGGCAAACCAGCCCACTAAGGGGCTGTGCGCCCCTCCCAACCCCTCTCATGTAACCAGGAGAGGTGGGGGCGCCACCCCTAGGGCAGCCGCCCCTCCCGGCTTGGGGGGGAAGTTTCCTAGGGGGTGGGGGCGCCCAAACCCATCTACGGTTTCCCCTGGCCGCTGCCTCCTCCTCTAGATCCATCTAGAGGGGCCGGCCCCCTCTCCCCTTCCCCCTATATATAGTGAGGGGGTGGGAGGGCAGCCGCACCCCTTGCCTGGCGCAGCCCTCTCCTCCTCCTCCTCCGTAGTGCTTCGCGAAGCTCTGCCGGAGAACCACGAGCTCCATCGCCACCACATCGTCGTGCTGCTGGAGTTCTCCCTCAAGTTCTCCTCTCCCCTTGCTGGATCAAGAAGGAGGAGATGTCCCCGGGCTATACGTGTGTTGAACGCGGAGGCGCCATCCGTTCGGCGCTAGATCGGATCTTCCACGATTTGAATCACCGCGAGTACGACTCCATCAACCGCGTTCTTGTAACGCTTCCGCTTAGCGATCTTCAAGGGTATGAAGATGCACTCCCTCTCTCTTGTTGCTAGCATCTCCTAGATTGATCTTGGTGACACGTAGGAAAATTTTGAATTATTGCTGCGTTACCCAACAAATATAACGTGATGTTCCTTTGCATTAAGAGCTTGGGCATCCAAATAAAAGCGCATGACAACCTCTGCTTCCCTCTGCGAAGGGCCTATGTTTTACTTGTCAGTATTTACTTTTATGCAAGATTCAGTAGTATGCATTCCCATTTCAACCTCAATTACTCTCTAGTTGGCAACCATCATGTGGTGGGGAAAGATCTAGGCACATATGACCAGTCAAATATATTTGATCATGATTTATTATTGTTGACAATTATCTCTATGATAAATAGTCGGGAGGCAAAATATTATGCCCCTATCCTTCTCTGTGTTCGATGGATGCCATTTGTTCTAAGAATATGCTTTGAGTAGTAGAAATCATGGAAGACTATATGATGATTGAGTATGTGGAGCTCTTACTTAGACTCTGTTGAATAAGTTGAATTGCAATTGTTTGGTGACTAAGAATATAGGTTGTTGAGTTTCAAGAGAATTCATTGTTTGAACCTTAACATGTGAATTGGTTGCTACTTTAACATCAGGATTTTTATGAGAAAGAATTGTTGTTATGATGCTAGGAAAAGTGATTGAAATTATCATTGATCAAAATTGTGCACTTTGCTAGCATTCACACTTCATAAATTATTTCTTTTATCATTTACCTACGCGAGGACGAGTAGGAATTAAGCTTGGGGATGTTGATATGTCTCAAACGTATCTATACTTTATCAAGTATTCATGCTGATACATTATCATTCTTGGATGTTTTACAATCATTTTATAGCAACTTTATATCATTTTTTGGGACTAACCTATTGACATAGTGCCCGGTGCCAGTTGTTGTTTTTTTGCTTGTTTTTTACATCGCGGGAAATCAATACCGAATGGAGTCCAAACGCAGCGAAACTTCTTGGAGATTTTTTTTGGACCAGAAGACATCCAGTGGTCCAAAGAAGTTCCAGAGGGGACCCGCGAGGGGGGCACAACCCACCAGAGCGCGCCTGGGGGCCCAGCCGCGCCCAGGTGGGTTATGCCCACCTCGGTGGCCTCCGCACCTCCTCTTCGCCCTATAAATTGCCAAATATTCCAAAAACCCTCGGGATAACCCTAGATCAGAAGTTCTGCCGCCACAAACCTCTATAGCCACGAAAAACCAATCTAGACCCTGTTTCGGCACTCCGCCGGTGGGGTAGATCATCACCGGTGGCCATCTTCATCATCCCGACGGCCACCATGATGAGGAAGGAGTAGTCCACCCTCGGGGCTGAGGGTTTGTGCCGGTAGCTATGTGTTTAGTCTCTCTCTATTGTGTTCTTGAGATGTTACGATCTTGATGTATCGCGGACTTTGTTAATATAGTTGGATCATATGGTGTTTTCCCCTCTCTATCTTGTTGTGATGAATTGAGTTTTTCCCTTTGAGATTTAGTTCTTATCGGATTGAATACTTTTGTGGATTTGAGAACACTTGATATATGTGTTGCATATGAATACCCCTGGTGACAATCGGGTATTATATTGATTCACTTGAGATATGTTTTGGCAGTCAACTCACGGATTCCCAAGGTGATATTGGGGTAATCTATGCATAGGGGTTGTTGCACATTCTCGTCTTTTGTTTCTCCGGTAGAAATCTTGGGGCACTCTTTGAGGTTCTTTGTGTTGGATTGAGTATTATGAATCTGAATTTGCTTTGGTGTTATTTTAGTACGAACTCTTGATAGATCGATCAAAAAGAATAACTTAGTGTTATTTTAGTACGAACTCTTGATATATCAATGGGAAAGAATAACTTGGTGTTATTTTAGTATGAACTCTTGGATGGATCGATCGGAAAGAATAGCTGCAAACAATTTCTTCTTATGTTCCCCACTAGATAAGAACTTTGGAGTGATTCTTCATCGCACGTTGAGGGATGGTTATGTGATCCAATTAGATTAGCATTGTTGAGAGATTGCACTAGTGAAAGTACAGACCCTAGGCCTCATTTTCAAGCATTGCAATACCGTTTGTGCTCCGTTTGCTACCTTGCTGTTTTTTATTGTTTCCATTACAAAAATCAATATCTACTATCATTACTACACTTGTATCACCATCTCTTCGCCGAACTAGTGCACCTATACAAATTACCATTGTATTTGGTGTGTTGGGGACACAAGAGACTTTTTATTATTTGGTTGCAGGGTTGTTTGAGAGAGACCATCTTCATCCTAGGCCTCCCACGGATTGATAAACCTTAGTTCATCCACTTGAGGGAAAATTGCTACTGTCCTACAAAACTCTGCGCTTGGAGGCCCAACATGAGTCTACAAGAATAAAGTTGCGTAGTATACATCACACCTCTACAAATCCCTACTTCCCTCCGCAAAGGGCCTTTCTATTTACTTTATGCAATTTTTATTTTTACTTGAGTCTCCGTCTTCTCTTATAAAGCACCAACTAAGGGGCACTATGAGCATACTTGAGCATTGGGTGTAGCTAATATGCGAGTGTGTTTCATGAATGGATAAATGATTGAGCATAATGGGCTAGGGATAACTTGCTTTATTGTTGATATTTTGAAAGACATGGTTGTTTGTTGATGTGCTTGAGTATTAAAGTCCTCATGTCAAAACTAGACTATTGCTTTGAACCATATAGAAGTCCAAATGTCCATGCTACAAAGAAAAGAATATGTGATGAACATGTTAGGTAGCATTCCACATAATTTTTTTGTTTTTATCATTTACCTACTCGAGGACGAGCAGGAATTAAGCTTGGGGATGCTGATACGTCTCCAAAGTATCTATATTTTTTGATTGTTCCATGTTGTTATATTATCATTCTTGGATGTTTTACAATCATTTTATATCATTTTTTGGGACTAACCTATTGACATAGTGCCAAGTGCCAGTTGTTGTTTTCTGCTTGTTTTTTACATCGCAGAAAATCAATATCAAACAGAGTCCAGATGCAGTGAAACTTTTTGTGGAACTTTTTTGGACCAGAGGACACCAGATGGGCCAGAGAAGCACCTGGGGGTGCCCTGAGGGGGGCACAACCCACCAGGGCGCGCCTGGGCCCCCAAGCGCGCCCAGGTGGGTTGTGCCCACCTCGGTGGCCTCCCGCACCGCATATTCACTCTATAAGTACCTCCTTGCTCCAGAAACCCTGGGAGAGTCGACGAAAATCAATTCCAGCCGTGGCAAGTTCCAGAACCACCAGATCCAATCTAGACACCATCACGGAGGGGTTCATCATCCTCATTGGTGCCTCTCCGATGATGCATGAGTAGTTCATAGTAGACCTACGAGTCTGTAGGCAGTAGCTAGATGGCTTTCTCTCTCTTTGTATCTCAATATAACGGTCTCTTGGAGTATTTGATGTAATGACTCTTTGCGGTGTGTTTGTTGGGATCCGATGAATTGTGAGTTTATGATTAGATTTGCCTTGATTTAATATCCAATCTTGATTGTTATAGCCTTGTATTTCTTCTCTGATATTTGGTTTTTTTGGACAACTTGGTCTATTTATCTTACAATGTGAAGAGGTGCTTTGTAATGGGTTCGATCTTGCGGTGTCCTTTCCCAGTGACAGAAGGGGCAGCAAGGCACATGTATCATTGCTATTAAGGATAAAAAGATGGGGTCTATTCCTACATGAATAGATCTTGTCTACATCATCTCATCATTCTTATTGCATTACTCCGTTTTTCCATGAATTTAATACACTAGATGCATGCTGGATAGGGGTCGATGTGTGGAGTAATAGTAGTAGATGCAGGCAGGAGTCGGTCTACTAATCTTGGACGTGATGCCTATATACATGATCATTGTCTTGGATATCATCATAATTATTTGCTTTCCTATCAATTGCCCAACAGTAATTTGTCTATCCATCGTTGCTATTTTCTCGAGAAAAGCCACTAGTGAAATCTACGGCCCCCGGGTCTGTTTTCCACATGTATGAGAGAAACGCGCAAACCTCCGGGCATCGCTCGGCCCTAACCACCACCGTAACCGGGAACTCCCCGATATTTTCCTCGCCCTCGCTTCTACCACAATTTTTTCCATCATGGACGACCCAAAGAATGTCATGCAGGTGCGTCCCCGGCCCGTCCAGGATGAAAAGCCCATTTTTTATCATGATTTTTTGTCACAGAAGTAGGAGCCCACCACATGTATGATGATACGTGGTTTTGTAGCAATTATCGTCATAGAAGTGTCATAAGCATGACAATTTTTTTCGTTTGGCCAATAATGTCACGATGTGTCTTTTTTTGTAGTGTAGAATAGGCACAAATGAATTTTACCACTCACCTACATCTCCCACGCGTAGGAGAAACTGCTCACACTGTTGGGAAACGTAGTAGAAAACAAAAAAATCGCGCCCATGCACACCTAAGATTAATATGAAGATGCATAACGGGTTGGGATCATGATCGTTACCGTCACCGAGATGAAGTGGAAGAAGATCATGTCGGTGTAGATCGTACTTGGAGTCCCTCGAATGAACGATCCCGCGAACTGCCCATGAACAGTCCCTCAAACCGAAGACCGAAAGCACGGACTCTCTACTCGGTTGCAAGAGTGCAGGCTTCGCAAGGGGTAGAACTCCATCATCCTGTGCACCCTTGGTTACATTTGGCTTGAGCAGAATCATCGGGTTTTCAAGAACTCCGTCGACCCCCTGGTATGTAGTGGATAAGGTTCGTAGTCACTGTCAAGAGTGGGATTTGGTGGGTAATTATAGCCTTAAGCGAGTAATGCCTTAGCGGGCGGGTGTGCGTTTATGTGCTTTGGGAGGCCAACTTGTCGGTGCTACAAGCATCTCTTGTAAATTGATGCACTGCTTTATATCTTAATACATAGGCACACAACCGTCATGTGTGTTCTCAGAAAGGAATCCTTAGAATTTTTTCCTAAGTTGGTTGACCGATTCTTATAATTAAACTCTATAGGGATTTTTTTCTAAGAAATCATTTCTAATAATTTTCTAAACAAATCTTGTATCCACTCTAGTCTCTTAGAGAATCTCCTTTTGTGATTTGATAATATTCCAATCTGTTCTTTCTATTCCAACATTTTAGAATCCTATAAATCAAAGAGACCCTTAGTGCTCTATGAACAAACAGAATATTGAGAGTCACATGCCTCTTTCAAGACTGTAGTTTTAATATTTGAGTTAGGGGGTTTAAGGTTGGATGGTTCTTAGCGTTGAGTCAGAAACATTTCAGGGTTGGCCACGAAATAGCAAAATCACGATTTTGGACGTTGTTCCTCTTAATTGGCCAAGAGGCAAAAATGAGTTGTTGGTGCCAGAGTTTATAGTCTAACAATAGCCCATCTATAAGTAGACATGGCAGAAGGCCCGCGGCTCCCATTTAGTGCGTAGATCACTCTATAGAGAGCCAGCGCGTACCCTCACATGCGCAAGTCTTATGTATGGGCCGGCCCATTCTGGGTTTTCCCACCGGTTTTGGGAAGGTTCTAGACCCTTCCGCTAAACCACTTTTTTCCTTTTATTTTATTTTTGCTTGGTTTTTATTTCCTTTTATATTTCTCGCCTTTTCTTTTTCTTTTTCCTTTTTTTTTCTTTTCCTCCTCCCCTTTTACTTTTTCCTGTTTAATTTCATAACTATTTATCTAAATTTGAGAAAAAAATTCAAACCCGCGAATATTTTCTCAATTTGTGAACAATTTTCAAATTCACTAACATATTTCCCAAATTTGTGAACTTTTTTGAATTTGCAAATTTTTGAAAATATCATGGACATTTTTAAAATTCACAAACATTTTTAGTATTCGCAAACATTTTCTTGATTTAATGAACCATTTTTCAAATTGATGAACATTTAAGAATTCACAAACATTTTCTTTAAATTCCTGAACAATTATTGAAATTTTATGATACTGTCCATCCGGTTAATTGTAGCATCATTTTTTTGGCTCCGTTTATTTTTGGAATATTTTTTAAAATATGAATATATACGTTGAAAAAATTCTGAGTATATATCGAACATTTTTAAATAACATTTTTTTCTTTTAAAAAAAGAGTAAACAGTTTTGTACAAAAATGCTGACCAAATGTCAAATACTCGGTGAACGTTTTGAAGTATACGCTGAACAATTAAGATGAACAAATTTCAAATACACAAAGAACAAGTTGGAAATATAGGCTGAACAATTTACTAATATACGTTCACATTTTCTAATACACGAAGACCATTTATAATTTATGGTGAACCATCTCATAATATACAGTGAACATTTTATTAATATAAGATGATTTTTTTGTAATACATGGTGACCTTTTATATAAACAGGCAAAGAATATAATGTAAAAGAAAAACAAACAGAAACAGAAGAAAGAAAGATACAACAAAAAAACGAAGGGTAAGAGAACCAAAACAGCAAAATAAAAATAAAATGGACCAAATGGACTGAAAACTGGAAAAACCCAGAAAGGATAATAGCACGGAATAAAAACGAAATAAAACCCGTAGGAAAGAAGCTAAGGAACCATTAGCGAACTAAAACAGTTAATAGGGCCACCCATCGCGGGCGGTTTCAGCAAAGCCACTTCTGTTTTCCCCCCGCGGGAGGCAAATAGGATCCCACAGAGGAGCACCCAGGAGGCCTATATGATCTCTCAGCCGGTGGATCACATTGGCAGGTCTCGTTCGTCGCCCTCAGCGCCGCATAGGCTACTTGGCACTCGAAGGCGATCTGTAGTGGGCTGGCCCAACATCACTCGCCTCCAGCCAGGCAAAAAAATCAACACGATTAATTCTGTAAGATGTGAGATTTGAACTAGCATGCTATCGTCGATGCACTTAGCGCATTAACCACTACACAACGATCACTACAAAGTGTGATATCCAAAAACAGGCTATTTGGCCCTTGATTCAGTCCTATTATAAAATTGTTAGTAAAAAGAAAAAAGTATTTTTGAAAAAGAATTTAGAATTTTTTAGAAAGTTCATCGATTTAAGCGATACAACTAGCATCTCTCGCTGAAGGTTTCTCCTTCCAGGGCAACCCATTCGCGCTTGCGCAGCGAGTAAAAATAATCAAAAAGGGGAGAGAAAGAGGACTCAGATCCCTGGTCACCAGCATAACCGTGTGCGTTGACAGCCGCCCCACCCAGCTCCCATGCATGATTATTTGTAGGAGTGAGTCCTACTCGAGTTGACTGAAGGCGTTTTTCATTTTTCGTTTTCCTTTGTTTCTTTTCTTTTTCTTTTTCTTTTGTTTATTTTGTTTCTTTTTTCGGGTTTGTTTGTTTTTTTGGTTATTATTCTACATTTTTTGTATATGTCAACAATATTTTCCAAATACGCGTCTAACATTTTTTCTCCATTTTTTCTTTTGTTTATTCTTATTTTTGTTTTCTTTTTCACTATGCATTCTTTATATGTCAAAAAAAGTTTTTTTTGTATACATGTTCAGTATTGTTCGGACGCTTATTCAATATTTTAATATTTATCAACATTTTCCAAATACATCTTCAACATTTTTTAATACATGTTCAACATTTTCAAATGCTCATTCAACGTTTTTAATACTTATTCAACATTTTCGAATACTTGTTCAACATTTTTCAGATACTCGTTCAACAATTTTTAATATTTGTTCAACATTTTTAATACTTGTTCAACCTCTTTCAAATACTTGTTTAATATTTTTTAATAATTATTTAACCATTTTCAAATACTTGTTCAACATTTTGTCAAATGTGTTTCTAAGAGTGTTTTTTGTAATATGTATATTCTGACGCCTTCGATTCAATCGTACACTAATCATACACGCAAATGTGTACGATCAAGATTAAGGACTCACGGGAAGATATCACAACACAACTCTAGACACAAATTAAAATAATACAAGCTTTATATTACAAGCCAGGGGCCTCGAGGGCTCGAATACATCAACTCAAAAACACAAGAGTCGGCGGAAGCAACAATATCTGAGTACAGACATAAGTTAGACAAGTTTCCCTTAAAAAGGCTAGCACAAAAGCAACATCGATCGAAAAGGCAAGGCCTCCTGCCTGGGAGCCTCCTAACTACTCCTGGTCGTCGGCGGCCTCCCCGTAGTAGTAGGCACCCTCAGTGTAGTAGCAGTCGTCGTCGAAGGTGGCGTCTGGATCCTAGGCTCCACAATCTGGTTGCAGCATCCGGGAAGAATGGAAAAAGGTGGCAAAAGGGGAGCAAAGCAACCGTGAGTACTCATCCAAAGTACTCGCAAGCAAGGATCTACACCACATATGCATCGGTATCAATGAAATGGGCTGTATCTGTGGACTGAACTGCAGAATGCCAGAAGAGAAGGGGGAAAGCCTAGCCTATCGAAGACTAGCATCTTCAAGCGTCTTGTAGCATCAGAAGAGATAAGAGTAGCATAAAGTAAAGTAGTAGTAGTGTTATCAACCTCGGCCAGAGATCCTTTCTCGACTCCCTGCGAGAAAGCAATCCCAGAGCCATACTATCCAGTTATCACCTCAAGTATCCAGTTCTAGTTGTATCGGTCGGGATATAACTCCAAGTGTCCGTTACCGTAGGACAGGACATCGATAGATGTTTTCTTCCCTGCAGGGGTGCACCAACTTACCCACCACGCTCCATTAACTTCGGCCGGAGACACTTTCCTGGGTCATGCCCGGCCTCGGCCAAACAATGCGCCGCAACCCAACCTAGGCTTAATAAAGAGGTCAGCACGCCGGACTAAACCTATGCCCCCAGGGGTCATGGGCCATCGCCCTGCGAACTCCTGCACGTTGCGAACCCGGCCGGTGAGCAGACCTAGCTACCTCCTTGAAAAGGCAGGTGCTTACCAGTCCAACCCGGCGCGCCGCGCTCAGTCGCTGACGTCTATTAAGCTTTGGCTGATGCATACGACGCAGAACGCCCATACTATGCCCACGTGATGGTTAGTGCTATCAGACCAGAGGCCCCTCGGATCAAATATCCAAATCGTAGTGTGTTGGTAGTGCGGTCATGGGTAGAGACTCACGAAAGATGTGACCCCGTCGCCCCGTCTCGAGGACTTGCGGCAAGGGCTAAGAATGCCCGGCCACGCCTCGTATTCAACTCTCGGGTACCCTCCAGGTCAACCTTTCTCGACATCACTCGCGGGTACCCCTCAGGGTCGACCCGCCTTTCCAAGTAATAGTTGTAAAGTCCAAGTATCCGTGTGTCCAAACATGAAGGGGAAAACCCGAAGAATCACCCCCGGTGAATTCCACTCGATGTAATCATCAAGGTGAACATAAGAGGAACCACCCTCGAGGTTCACACTTGAGGGGTTGCACGACAGAGTCGTATCAGAAGTGGTTAAGGAGGAAATCACCCTCGATGACCATGACCGAATAGCTACTCTACAGAGATCTCATCAGGAGTGATGTATGAGGTTCCACCCTCGGCACTCGATGGTAACTCTGCAGAGTCGAGCAACAAAAGGGGCATGATGTGCGGTGTCGGGGCCTGGACGTCGATCACGTTGATTGAGTCATCGAACCTAAAGCGGAGCAACTCAGACAAGGTAGGGGTCACTGATGGATCACTAACCAACCTATACTAAGTAGTTTAGGATAAGCACGTAAGGTACAATGAGCAGGTTACAAAAGCAGGCTATGCATCAGAATAGGAGCAATCAATTACAGTAGCAAAATCTAATGCAAGCATAAGAGAATAGAATGGGCCATATCGGAATGATCAAAGTGGGGGCTTTCCTGGAAGCTCTGCTGAAAAGGAAGAAGTGTCGTCGTCGACGTAGTCGATCACAGGGGTAGCACCGGTCTCGGGGTCTACTGGAGAGAAGAGGGGGATGAAACAGTAAATATAAAGCAAACAAAGCATCACAAAGAAAAACATGGCAATATGTTCTGCCGGGTGTGACCTAACGTATGGCTACACGATATAGGTGAAGGGGGAATTCAACCGGGAATGTTTTCCCGGTTCCAGACCTGTGTCAGACAGATGACCGAAGGGGGAATGTTCCATGTTCAGCTACTTAGAGGCATCTGACAGGTAAACGGACCGCGTATTCGGATTCGTCACGTTTTTCTGACGAACTTTTATGTAGAAAACATTTTCATCCGAGCTACGGTTTAATTTCTATGATTTTTCAAAGTTTAATAATATTCTGAATTTTAAACTAATTCGAAAATTAAAAGGGGAAAAGGCTATGGGCACCCAGAAGTGTACCCAGCCAGAGGCACAATGAGGCTGATAGGTGGGGCCCTGTTGACTGCCTAGTCAGCAGTCAACAGTGGACTGTTGACTGGTCAACTGACCAGGGGGCCCACCTGTTATTGACTCCAGTATTAACAGTGTCTTTAATTATTTTAATTAACTTAGTTAGCATGTGGGGCCCATCTGTAAGTGTCACCTTTTAGTAACACTAACGTAACCTTTTAATTAGTGATGGGGGCCCATTAGTTAATGGGGGGTTAGCGTCTAATCTAAAGGCCAGGTCCTGGTAGCCACCGGCATAGAGGCTGGATTGAAGCGTTGTGCGCGCCAGTGACCATAGGCGCGGCGAGGCCGGCCGGCTGGCGCAGCCGCGAGCGGGGGTGAGCGAGAGCGGAGCGAAGCCGGCGAGGAGGGGTGGTTGGGGCGCGGCTGCCGGCGCTAGCAGCGGGCGGAGGCAGCGGCGACATCAGGCGAGCAGCGGCAGGCGCGAGAGGGCGGGGTAAGGAGGAGGGCCGCCAGTGCGGGCTGCAGCGAGGCAAGCTGCGGGCGGGTCGAGCGGCGGTGGTGCGCGAGCCGCAGCGAGGCAACGGTCAACCAACGGCATCAGCGCAGGAGCAGCAGGTAGCGGGCAGGCGTGCGGGCGCAGTGGAAGGCGGGCGCGGTAGAGGAGGCAGCAGCGGCGGGGAAGCGAGCCGGGCCTGGGCGTGGCCCCGGCGGAGCGGCATGATGGCGTGGGCGAGGAGGGGCATGGAGCATGGGACGCGGCGGCTGCGTGAGCTATGGCGAGGCGAGGCAACATCGCAGGCGAGACGAGCACGACGCGAGCGGCAGAGCGGGGCAGCGGTGCGGCAGATGCCAGGCAGCATCGGCGGCGGTGGGTAGCGACGCGCAGCGAGCCGTAGGCAGGCGCGGATGGGCGCTGAGCGCGGCAGGGTTAGCGGGTAGCGCAGCCAAGCGCGCGTGGGGATGCGCCCGTGAGCAGCGGGCGCGGTCAGGGAGGCGACCAAGCGCAGATACGGGGAATACAAGCTCGGAGGGCCCCAACGTGGCGGCTACGGCGACGGGGTGAGGGGGGAAAGCGAGGGATGGGTGCGGCTCACCAAGAGGAAGGCGATGGCGAGCTCGGGGTGGTTCGGGGAGGACAGGAGGTAGCGGATGGATGACGTGGACGACGACGACGACCGCGGTTGGGGAAGAAGGCCGATTGCGATGGCTCGAGGTGCTCCGGCTCAACCCGGCGCTTGCAGACGGTGCAGAAGAGGACGGCGGTGCTCCTCGACTTCCTCCCGTGCGCCGGGGAGGCTAGTGGCCGCATCCATGGCGACGACAGTGGCAGGCGTTGCGGCGAGGAAGAAAGCGAGCGAGGGAGAGAGAGAAAAAGAACTGGGGCTGCCCAGGTGTCCGCGGTGGTCTTCTTATCCACCCCGGCGCCCTGTAGCGATGTGAGGAGGCGAGGAGGCGAGCTGGTGCGACTTCAACGGCGAGCCGGTCGTCGGGTGCGCATGTGTGCAGGGGGGGTTAGGGAAAGGCCGACCCAAATGGGCCGGGCCACACGGTTGGGCCAACTGGGCCAAGTGCACAGTGCACTTTTTCCATTTTCCTTTTCTTTTACTGCATTGCCATTTTCTTTCTGTTTGCAAATTGTTTGGCCACCAAAACATTTTTGAAAAAGATGTCTAACATGGCCAAATAATTATGATGCAATATACTGCACTGCCACAACAAGTTTGGGAGCAATATAATTCCATTTTGAATTTTGCATTGCATTAAAAGAGTCAAAAAGGTGATGTTGGCTCTGTTTTCAAGATATTAGAGTCATCTAGGGACTTTAGATGATGTTTCTTCCCTGAACATAATTCACAATGGATTATTTATAAAATTATGAACTTTTTTTAGTTCCTGGATTTGGACAACTTTTATTTCACCTCATATTTGAATTTCAATTTGAGTTGGAATTTGAAATGAGATATGATTCCAATGTGATCAAGCACTATTCAGCAAAATGATTAGCTTAATCATAGAGGGTTACTGTAGCATGACACTGGGGGTGTTACAAATCTCCTCCACTACAAGAAATCTCGTCCCGAGATTTAAGTGCGGAAGTAAAGAGTAACTTCGGGAGAACTGACCCTTATAGGGTTAATTATCTGGTGAACAATTCAGGGAATGTGGCAGAAGTATCTCTCGAGTTGAAACTTAAGAAAACATCGAGAGCAAAATATGAAGGTACAATAGGAAGTTTCAAGCGAATGGACAAACGATCGATACCTGAACAGAGTGTGAGAAGGGGGTTCAGAGCATCGAGAATAGATCATCTCTCGGACGGTGGCTCGTGACAACACACAAAGCCAAGAGCAAATGATACTTTGGAATAAAGGATGTACAGGAGAGTCAAGTTCCGATCCTGTGGAACTGTGGGTTATGAGCCGACCATGTGGGTTAAAAGTAGAAAGGGGGCCGATAGCAAGGCATGTCAGAGGATAGACTGTCAGTTATGTTGTCAACAACGTTGGTACCAAGGGCGAGGGACGGAGAGAACTATTTTCCTGCTCGTTGAACGAGGCAGACCAATAGGCAAAGTTCTCGTCCATCGGTGGTTACCGGAGTGTCAACAGCAATAATAACAAGGTCTTACTGATAAATTGTACATCGAGGTGTTTACATAAGCAGGGAACTATCACTGTTTAGATCATATAGATCACAAGAAAGGTTAAACAAAACAATGGAAAGGAAAATGTGGTTATTAGTTTAACCAGAACAATGGAAAGGAAAAGGTGCTTATACAAAAGTATTAGAGTATATGCTTCCCAAGAACAAACAGAGCATGATATACATGACAGGACATCAAGTACTTATCTATTTAGTTAATGGGGCAAGGAGAATCATGATGTTTACCCATACAATGGTGTTTGGATAATTGATCAAGAAACATTTAGCATTGCACCTCCAATTTTCCTAATGATGTTCGGAGTAACACAGTCATGCTTCGGGATAGCATCGACATGGTCAGTAGGTAAAGGTCGGATTTCAGAAACAAAAGGATCCAACAGGAACTGCTAGAACATCTCATGCAATTCTATCAGGAAAAGATGAGGATATGGCCGATGGGTTCAGCAGCAATCCATCGACATGTCAAAAAGATGTATTTCCAAAATTTGTATGAACAAGTTTGTGTTGGGGAGAAGACAAGAATGTTGTCGATGATAACATAAATCATCGAGGGGCAAGGATGGTATTGCTCATCACGAATTCGATTGATATACTGGAAGAGCTCGGAATGTTGATGATGAGCACAACACAATTGTCGAGAGATTTCAGGAAGATGTAATCGATCGGCGATGACATCAAGTCAAAGGAATGATGAGCAAAAGCTTATTGGAACCACGGGTACGACACAAACTCGAAACCAAGCTTGTTGTTCAAGGCGAAATGATAAGACGGGGAAGATCGACGTAAGCTTAGCTCATCGTCGAAAATTCTGCTCCGGGAAGAAAGACCAGGTAGCACATGTAAATTTTAGCACAATAACGATATAGCCAGCCAGGCTAGGAATGACTTGAAGGATTATTAAACTCGTAAGCAATGAAAATTACTTAGCGTTATAGCAGCGGAGTGCAGAATCGATTCACTTATCGGTGTTCTCGAGTGACTAATAACTTAGAACCCAAGGGAAATCTGAAGTCGGTGAGAAGTAATACTATATGAAGACTCATAGGATGCACAGTTCCTTGTTATTCTCGAGATACCGGAGGGTAAAACTCGAAGGTAGATCAGGATAGAGGTTGGACCGGTGAACTGATCTATAGAAGACAGGTACTTTAACTTGTCCGAGAAATGGGATCAAAGAAGAACAATATGGTCGGAACCACGATTGCGAAAGACAAATCACATATATGAGATCAATTTATACCATGGAGACAATCATTGTTACGAGAAGCTTCCATGATAAGATCTACATCGTTTCCATGTGCATGAACACAAAGTTCAAGGTCGACTCCCACTTCTCCAATGCATAACCTTTCATTCACTTCTCGCGTTCAATGAAGTTGTAGTGTTGAAATTTTATCTGGCAAAATGTCAAAAGAGTATGACTCGTGAAAACTCTAAGGTTTGCACAGATTAGGGAAGGCATTGGTTCAACCCATAGGGACATCTTAGGAACATATACCGCGAATTTCAAGAATAATTGACACAAGTTCAAAGGTAGAGTATGGCTGACAAAAGAAGAGGATACAAATTTACCAAAGGCATTTTGTATCAGGGGAAGAGCTCACAAGGTTAGTGGATATGAAGGACCCTTTCGGATAATAATCTACCAAAGGATCTGGCGGTCCACAAGGATCTGCTGTGAGTAACGATACTCAACGAGAAGAAGAAAGAATGCAAAGGCATCAAATTATAGAAATTTTAGGATAATTTCAAAGCTTCAATACAAAGGAATTACGATATCCAGATCGGTGTATCAGAATCAGATGCTATGATTAGGTACGAGTATGTTGAATAGGATTAGATGGGCAATCAAACAAGGTTTGATTTGCCGAGAACCAGCTCATGTCCGGAATGACGTCTGAGCTGGAAGAACAATTTCCAGGGAACAACTGATGATTGCATGCATTCACACACATGTTGAATCGACAGGGTAAGGACGACAATCGCAAAGGATTTTAATGAATATTGCTAGACATATGGAATTAACCAAAATGCAAGCAGGTAAGGAAGAACAAGGGAAATAGGCTACTAAGGATTTTCAGAAGATCGAATAGTGTTTGGAAGAATTTTGTGAAACACAAGAACAACTAGGGATGAGCGAATACTCGATAAGTTCGAGGAATTATCCGCAGGGGTATTCATGTGCTGACGAACTGCAAGGCAGTAAGCTCAAAGGATTCTCGGGGCAATGGAGAGTATTTCGGGGCATCTTGTAATAACAAGAGCAACAGGGAATAACTGTATGAATGGCAAGTGTACGTAGTTATCCAAAAGGATATATCAGTGGTAGGGAATTGCAAAAGCGACGGGCACAAAGTCTCAAGAGAACATCGTAGAGTATCTTCGGAATCTTCTGGTGCAGCAGGTGGTCATCTGTAATAAGGGGCTCTCCGGGAGGAAGTAGTTACGAGATCCTAATGTTAGAGTTAGCAAAATCGTTTAACCCGAAAGGAAGAGAGACCAGAGTCCCAGAGTATAGACGAGGAATAAAAGATCCTAATACCACCCAATTGCGACGTGGGCCCGTAAGCCACACAACTAAGTTAGTAAAATAGTTTTCGGTTTCTAGACTCAACTTCGGCCAAGGAGTTGGAAAGGGGGCTACCTACAGGCAGTCGGCTCTGATACCAACTTGTGACGCCCTCGATTCAATCATACACGCAAATGTGTACGATCAAGATCAAGGACTCATAGGAAGATATCACAAAACAACTCTAGACACAAATTAAAATAATACAAGCTTTATATTACAAGCCAGGGGCCTTGAGGGCTCGAATACATCAGATCGAAAACACAAGAGTCAGCGGAAGCAACAATATCTGAGTACAGACATAAGTTAGACAAGTTTGCCTTACAAAGTCTAGCACAAAAGCAACATCGATCGAAAAGGCAAGGCCTCCTGCCTGGGAGCCTCCTAACTACTCCTGGTCGTCGGCGGCCTCCACGTAGTAGTAGGCACCCTTAGTGTAGTAGCAGTCGTCGTCGAAGGTGGCGTCTGGATCCTGGGCTCCACCATCTGGTTGCAGCATCCGGGAAGAATGGAAAGAGGTGGCAAAAGGGGAGCAAAGCAACCATGAGTACTCATCCAAAGTACTCGCAAGCAAGGATCTACACTACATATGCATCGGTGTCAATGAAATGGGCTGTATCTGTGGACTAAACTGCAGAATGCCAGAAGAGAAGGGGGAAAGCCTAGCCTATCGAAGACTAGCATCTTCAAGCGTCTTGCAGCATCAGAAGAGATAAGAGTAGCATAAAGTAAAGTAGTAGTAGTGTTATCAACCTCGGCCAGAGATCCTTTCTCGACTCCATGCGAGAAAGCAATCCCAGAGCCATACTATCCAGTTATCACCTCAAGTATCCAGTTCTAGTTATATCGATCGGGATACAACTCCAAGTGTCCGTTACCGTAGGACAGGCTATCGATAGATGTTTTCTTCCCTGCAGGGGTGCACCAACTTACCCATCACGCTCCATTAACTTCGGTCGGACACACTTTCCTGGGTCATGCCCGGCCTCGGCCAAACAATGTGCCGCAACCCAACCTAGGCTTAATAAAGAGGTCAGCACGCCGGACTAAACCTATGCCCCCAGGGGTCATGGGCCATCGCCCGGGAACTCCTGCACGTTGCGAACGCGGCCGGTGAGCAGACCTAGCTACCTCCTTAAAAAGGCAGGTGCTTACCAGTCCAACCCGGCGCGCGCCGCTCAGTCACTGACGTCTATTAAGCTTCGGCTGATGCATATGACGCAGAACGCTCCTACTATGCCCACGTGATGGTTAGTGCTATCAGGCCAGAGGCCCCTCGGATCAAATATCCAAATCGTAGTGTGTTGGTAGTGCGGTCTCGAGCAGAGACTCACGAAAGATGTGACCCCGTCGCCCCGTCTCGAGGACTTGCGGCAAGGGCCAAGAATGCCCGGCCACGCCTCGTATTCAACTCTCGGGTAACCTCCAGGTCAACCCGTCTCCACATCACTCGCGGGTATCCCTCAGGGTCGACCCGCCTTTCCAAGTAACAGTTGTAAAGTCCAAGTATCCGTGTGTCCAAACATCAAGGGGAAAACCCGAGGAATCACCCCCGATGCATTCCATTTGATGTAATCATCAAGGTGAACATAAGAGGAACCACCCTCGAGGTTCACACTTGAGGGGTTGCACGACAGAGTCGTATCGGAAGTGGTTAAGGAGGAAATCACCCTCGATGACCACGACCGAATAGCTACACTACAGAGATCTCATCAGGAGTGATGTATGAGGTTCCACCCTCGGTACTCGATGGTAACTCTGCAGAGTCGAGCAACAAAAGGGGCGTGATGTGCGGTGTCGGGGCCTGGACGTCGATCACGTTGATCGAGTCATTGAACCTAAAGCGGGGCAACTCGGACAAGGTGGGGGTCACTGATGGATCACTAACCAACCTATACTAAGCAGTTTAGGATAAGCAGGTAAGGTACAATGAGCAGGTTACAAAAGCAGGCTATGCATCAGAATAGGAGCAATCAATTACAGTAGCAAAATCTAATGCAAGCATAAGAGAATAGAATGGGCGATATCGGAATGATCAAGGGGGGGGCTTGCCTGGAAGCTCAGCTGAAAAGGAAGAAGTGTCGTCGTCGACGTAGTCGATCACAGGGGCAGCACCGGTCTCGGGGTCTACCGGAGAGAAGAGGGGGAAGAAACAGTAAATATAAAGCAAACAAAGCATCACAAAGAAAAACATGGCAATATGTTCTGCCGGGTGTGACCTAACGTATGGCTACACGATATAGGTGAAGGGGGAATTCAACCGGGAATGTTTTCCCGGTTCCGGACCTCTGTCAGACAGATGACCGAAGGGGGAATGTTCCATGTTCAGCTAGTTAGAGGCATGTGACAGGTAAACAAACCGCGTATTCGGATTCGTCACGTTTTTCTGAGGAACTTTCATGTAGAAAACATTTTCATCCGAGCTACGGTTTAATTTCTATGAATTTTCAAAGTTTAAACAATATTCTGAATTTTGAACTAATTCGAAAATTAAAAGGGGAAAAGGCTATGGGTACCGAGAAGTGTACCCAGCCAGAGGCACAATGGGGCTGACAGGTGGGGCCCTGTTGACTGCCTAGTCAGCAGTCAACAGTGGATTGTTAACTGGTCAACTAACCAGGGGGGCCCACCTGTTATTGACTCTAGTATTAATAGTGTCTTTAATTGTTTTAGTTAACTTATTTAGCATGTGGGGCCCATCTGTAAGTGTCACCTTTTAGTAACACTAACCTAACCTTTTAATTAGTGATGGGGGCCCATTAGTTAATGGGGGGGGGGGGTAGCGCCTAATCTAAAGGCCTGGGTCCTGGTAGCCACCAGCACAGAGGCTGGATTGAAGTGTTGTGCGCGCCAGTGACCATAGGCGTGGGGATGCGCCCGTGAGCAGCGGGCGCGGTCAGGGAGGCGACCAAGCGCGGATACGGGGAATACGAGCTCGGAGGGCCCAACGTGGCGGCAACGGAGACGGGGGGATGGGGGAAAGCGAGGGATGGGTGCGGCTCACCGAGTAGAAGGTGATGGCGAGCTCGGGGTCGTTGGGGGAGGACCGGAGGTAGCGGATCGACGACGTGGACGACGACGACCGCGGTTGGGGAAGCAGGCCGATGGCGATGGCTCGAGGTGCTCCGGCTCAACCTGGCACTTGCAGACGGTGCAGAAGAGGACGGCGGTGCTCCTCGACTTCCTCCCGTGCGCCGGGGAGGCTAGTGGCCGCATCCATGGCGACGACAGTGGCAGGCGTTGCGGCGAGGAAAAAAGCGAGCGAGGGAGAGAGAAAAAAAGATCTGGGGCTGCCCAGGTGTCCGCGGTGGTCTTCTTATCCACCCCGGCGCCCTGTAGCGATACGAGGAGGCGAGCTGGTGCGACTGCAACGGCGAGCCGGTCGTCGGGTGCGCGTGCGTGCAGGGGGGGGGGTTAGGGAAAGGCCGACCAAAATGGGCCGGGCCACACGGTTGGGCCAAGTGCACTGTGGACTTTTCCCATTTTCCTTTTCTTTTTTACTGCATTGCCATTTTCTTTCTGTTTGCAAATTGTTTGGCCACAAAAACATTTTTGAAAAAAAATGTCCAACCTGGCCAAATAATTATGATGCAATATACTGCAGTGCCACAACAAGTTTGGGAGCAATATAATTCCATTTTGAATTTTGCATTGCATTAAAAGAGTCGAAAAGGTGATGTTGGCTCTGTTTTCAAGATATTAGAGTCATCTAGGGACTTTAGATGATGTTGCTTCCCTGAACATAATGCACAATGGATTATTTATAAAATTATGAACTTTTTTTAGTTCCTGGATTTGGACAACTTTTATTTCACCTCATATTTGAATTTCAATTTGAGTTGGAATTTGAAATGAGATATGATTCCAATGTGATCAAGCACTGTTCAGCAAAATGATTAGCTTAATCATAGAGGGTTACTGTAGCATGACACTGGGGGTGTTACATATATATATATATAGGACAAATTTTATCTACCACCGGTGTTAGTTACCACCACTTCAGTTTTGTTTGTTGTATGTAGTATCTATTAAATCGGAGAGTATGTACGCGTAGTACGTATTATATAACAATGTTTAGTTAGTATATATATATATATATATATATATATATATATTACTTTTTAGGTAGTATGCATCGTATTTTGAGTACGCTTTTTTTATGTATAAATATATACGTATTTCACAAATATAATAAAAACCATTGGTCGATCAAGGTGTGTGCGATGTAAAGCATACAGTTTACTCGGATGAACTGTTTGTGATTAGGCAACACAAAAGAAACGGTCAGCTAGATCAAGGTGTGTGCGATGTACGACATGCGGTTCAACCGGATGAACTGTTTGCGTTGAGACAAGAGAACAGAAACGGTTCAATATAACAAATACCATAAATATAGCAAGGTTCAAATTCAAAGATTACAACGCCCAAATTCAAACATTGCAAACCACGTAATTTCTGAAAAGGGATTAGCCGTTGACAAGTCATGTATGGGTTTGACACAATAACTTCCAATTGCTTTGCCATATGCTCTTCCAATATGAAGTTTGGCATTTTTGGAGGCACTTCCATTCCGCAGTACCAGCCGCCTCTGATAATCATACCATTGATCTTTCCTAATTAAATGCGTGTTCAACCTTAGTACCCTCAGCACCTTTGCTCTGGCAAGAAAGAACATGGCGAGTGTAATCTCCGGTGGGGTCCCTCGATAGGAGTTCAAAGTAATATTTGAGAGATGCACATCCAGGCATTCGATGTGATTGTCGTTATCAACATCTTCCACCGAGCCTAATATGCACTGCAAAAGAAGAGAACATGTTAGTGCCTACATGCAGTTTTGAACACTGCTACACGCCCATTTGGTTTGCAGGATTTGTAAAATGCACCAACATGCCATCTTCGATCTGTCATGATTAACATGGGCATTAATTTGATTACAATCTAGAAACATGTAGCCTTCTTCACAAGAGGTTGGATTGGATGAAAAATTCCCTAAGAAAACTAGTACAGATGAATCCGAAGGAGAAATGCTTATGGACAATTGTAACCATATGAATGAAGCAACCAATATGGGGTGGGGTGTATGTCCTAAAATCCTCCAAAATTCCTTCAGAAATCGTAGTACATAGTCATTGTAAACTTGGGAAAAGGTGCAAAAAATTGAACTCCCTTATGGTTAACATTTAACAGGAAATGAACATCACCTCGATATACAGCTTCTTCAGGCACGGAAAGCATCTCAGGCAACTGAAAACTTGGTCCAGGTTGGGGATGAGAGATTCTAGTGCCAAGACCTTCACTGTGCCCAGAGTCTGGGTGAAGCTTCGCTGGATGACAGACGAACATACATCTTCAAAACTAGAAATAACGTTGATATCAAGAAGGAGAGGTATATAAGGTGACTGTTGTACCTAAAAGTTGTAGTATTTGACAAACGAGTAGCCCACCACTTTCAATTTCGGCGCAGAAATGACACTGATTCTTGTTGGACCTTGTTGATCAACTACAAGTAATCTCTCAAGTGAAGGTGTATCCTGGATGACCATATTGTGGACCACCTTTTGAGATCTCTCGTTGCAGCACCAGCAACACACATAAATAGTGCGGAGAGTCCTGGAGGTGATGTGCAAGGTACTCGACCAATTCAACGCATGAAGACGAAGGAACTCGAGTGCAGTACAGCCGCGGAGCAGGCGCTCCATGTCATCCTTTGGGATGCGGACGGCGACGAGCTCGAGGTGCTCCAGTCGTGGTAGAAAAAGAGCGGGCGCGTCATGATGACCCACAAGTATAGGGGATCTATCGTAGTCCTTTCGATAAGTAAGAGTGTCGAACCCAACGAGGAGCAGAAGGAAATGATAAGCGGTTTTCAGCAAGGTATTCTCCGCAAGCACTGAAATTATAGGTAACAGATAGTTTTGTGATAAGGTAATTAGTAACGGGTAACAAGTGTAAATAAAGTGCAGCAAGATGGCCCAATCCTTTTTGTAGCAAAGGACAAGCCTAGACAAACTCTTATATAGAGAAAAGCGCTCCCGAGGACACATAGGAATTATCGTCAAGCTAGTTTTCATCACATTCATATGATTCGCGTTCGGTACTTTGATAATTTGATATGTGGGTGGACCGGTGCTTGGGTGCTGTCCTTACTTGGACAAGCTTCCCACTTATGATTAACTACTATTGCAAGCATCCGCAACTACAAAAGAAGTATTAAGGTAAACCTAACCATAGCATGAAACATATGGATCCAAATCAGCCCCTTACGAAGCAACGCATAAACTAGGGTTTAAGCTTCTGTCACTCTAGCAATCCATCATCTACTTATTACTTCCCAATGCCTTCCTCTAGGTCCAAACAATGGTGAAGTGTCATGTAGTCGACGTTCACATAACACCACTACAGGAAAGACAACATACATCTCATCAAAATATCGAACGAATACCAAATTCACATGACTACTAATAGCAAGACTTCTCCCATGTCCTCAGGAACAAACATAACTACTCACAAATCATATTCATGTTCATAATCAGAGGGGTATTAATATGCATATAGGATCTGAACATATGATCTTCCACCAAATAAACCAACTAGCATCAACTACAAGGAGTAATCAACAATACTAGCAACCCACAGGTACCAATCTGATGCTTTGGGACAAAGATTGGGTACAAGAGATGAACTAGGGTTTGAGAGGAGATGGTCCTGGTGAAGATGTTGATGAAGATTGACCCCCTCCCGATGAGAGGATTGTTGGTGATGACGATGGCGATGATTTCCCCCCTCCCGGAGGGAAGTTTCCTCGGCAGAACAGCTCTGCCGGAGCTCTAGAATGGTTCCGCCTCGTCGCGGCGGAGTTTCTTCCCGAAAGCTTGCTTATGATTTTTTCCAGGGTAAAAGACTTCATAGCAGAAGATGGGCACCGGAGGCCTGCCAGGGGGCCCACGAGGCAGGGGGCGCGCCTCCCACCCTCGTGGCAGGGTGTGGCCCCCACTGGTATTTTCTCTGCTCAGTATTTTTTACTAATTCCAAAAATGACTTCCGTGAAGTTTCAGGACTTTTGGAGCTGTGCGGAATAGGTCTCTAATATTTGCTCCTTTTCCAGCCCAGAATTCCAGCTGTCGGCATTCTCCCTCTTCATGTAAACCTTGTAAAATAAGAGAGAATAGGCGTAAGTATTGTGACATAACGTGTAGTAACAGCCCATAATGCAATAAATATCGATATAAAAGCATGATGCAAAATGGACGTATCAACTCCCCCAAGCTTAGACCTCGCTTGTCCTCAAGTGGAAGCTGATAATGATAAATATGTCCACATGTTTAGAGATAGAGGTGTCGATTAAATAAAATACGGACATGAGGGCATCATGATCATTCTTATAACAGCAACATATATGAATATTTTCATATGATTTCTTATGCTCAAGTAATAATCTATTCACAACGTTAAGTATGAATCAGAAACTTCATTGAGAACCAACAAACTATAATCTCGGTCATTGAGGCAATTGCAATTTATCATAACATCGGAAAGAGTCAAAATAAGAGCTTTTCAGCAAGTCCACATACTCAACTATCATCTAGTCTTTCATAATTGCTAACACTCACGCAATACTTATGGGTATGGAGTTTTAATCGGACACAGAGAAAGATAGGGGCTTATATTTTCGCCTCCCAACCTTTTACCTCAAGGGTAATTTCAACAATAATAATTCATGCAAACTTACATCCAATTGGATATATATATATCAGGATCTTTCCAACACAATGTGCTTGCCAAAGGATAAAATGTAGAAAGGAAAGGTGAAGATCACCATGACTCTTGCATAAGGAATAAGACAAAAGTAAAAGATAGGCCCTTTACAGAGGGAAGCAGAGGTTATCATGCGCTTTAATGGTTGGATGCACGAAATCTTAATGCAAAAGAACGTCACTTTATATTGCCACTTGTGATATGGACCTTTATTATGCAGTCCGTCGCTTTTATTTCTTCCACATCACAAGATCGTATAAAGCTTATTTTCTCCACACTAATAAATCATACATATTTAGAGAGCAATTTTTTATTGCTTGCACCGATGACAACTTACTTGAAGGATCTTACTCAATCCATAGATAGATATGGTGGACACTCATGGCAAAACTGGGTTTAAGGATATTCGGAAGCACAAGTAGTATCTCTACTTGGTGCAAAGAATTGGCTAGCATGAGGGAGAAAGACAAGCTCAACATGTTGGATGATCCATGACAATATACTTTATTTCGGATAAAAGAAAACATAACTCATTGCGTTGTCTTCCTTGTCCAACATCAATTCTTTAGCATGTCATATTTTAATGAGTGCTCACAATCATAAAAGATGTCCAAGATAGTATATTTATATGTAGAACCTCTCTTTCCTTATTACTTCCTATTAATTGCAACGATGACCAAAACTATGTTTGTCAACTCTCAACAACTTTTAATCATCATACTCTTTATATGTGAAGTCATTACTCCCCATAAGATCAATATGATCTCTTTATTTCTTTTTATTCTTTCTTTTTCTTTTATTCCCTCAAGATCATAGAAAAATAATCAAGCCCTTGACTCAACACTAATCTTTATTATATAACTCACAGACTCGATTACATAGAGGGATCATAAAGCAAAACTCAAAACTAAATCATACTAAAACTTTATTCTACTAGATCAAGATATTACTAAAAGGATCAAACTAAGAAAAAGGTAAAGATAGGAGTGTGATGGTGACACGATACCGGGGCACCTCCCCCAAGCTTGGCAGTTGCCAAGGGGAGTGCCCACACTTCCGGTCCTCCTTGGTCCCTCAACATCGCGGATGTGCAGCACCCCCTCATGCATCTCAATGGTTTGAGGGTGTTGCAGCACCTCCGCAAGGTAGGGGTTGATGACCTTCTCGAAGAACTTGTCCTTGGGGGCACTTGGAGACGTCATGGCAATCTAGATCTGTCAGAAAAACAGCTCGAAACAAAAACAGAGGATATTTGCGTGATACGATGGTCAAAACCTTCGGGAGATTATATAATGAATTTTTACCGACCAAAAGAAGTACCATGCAAGAAAACGGAGTCCGGAAAGCGCACGAGGTGCCCACGAGGCAGGGGGCGCACCCTCCACCCTCGTGGAAGCCTCGTGTCCTTCCCGGACTACTTCTTATTTTCCTATTTTCTTAAATATTCCAAAACGGAGAAAAATTGCCATTAGAACTGTTTTGGAGTCGGTTTACTTACCGTACCACGTACCTATTCCTTTTCGGAGTCTGAAACGTTCTGGAAAGTGTCCCTTATGTATTCCTCCGGGGTTACGATTTCAATAACATTAGTTTTCAACATCTATGGGATTACTTGAGATATAATGTTTGATTCTTTGACCGTTCACCACCTTCGGATTTGTGCCTTCGAAGTTGTTGATTTTTATGGCACCGGAACGATAGACCTCCTCGATAATGTAAGGGCCTTCCCATTTAGAGAGAAGTTTTCCTGCAAAAAATCTTAAACGAGAGTTGAATAGCAACACATAGTCACCTACATTAAACTCACGCTTTTGTATCCTTTTGTCATGCCATCTTTTAATCTTTTCTTTAAACAATTTGGCATTCTCATAGGCCTGGGTTCCCATTCATCAAGTGAGCTAATGTCAAATAGCCTCTTCTCACCGGCAAGTTTGAAATCATAGTTGAGCTCTTTAATGGCCTAATATGCCTTATGTTCTAGCTCGAGAGGTAAGTGGCATGCTTTTCCATAAACCATCTTATACGGAGACATACCCATAGGATTTTTATATGCAGTTCTATAGGCCCATAATGCATCATCAAGTTTCTTAGACCAATTCTTTCTAGATCTATTAACAGTCTTTTGCAAAATTAATTTGAGCTCTCTGTTACTCAATTCTACTTGACCACTAGACTGTGGGTGATAAGGGGATGCAGTTCTATGATTAACATCATACTTAGCAAGCATTTTACGAAAAGCACCATGAATAAAATGTGAACCACCATCAGTCATTAAATATCTAGGGACTCCAAACCTCGGAAAAATAACTTCTTTAAGCATCTTAATAGAAGTGTTATGATCAACACTACTAGTTGGAATAGCTTCTACCCACTTAGTAACGTAATCAACAACAACTAAAATATGTGTATACCCATTAGAGGAAGGAAAAGGTCCCATGTAATCAAAGCCCCAAACATCAAATGGTTCAATAACAAGTGAATAATTCATAGGAATTTCCTGACATCTACTGATATTACCAATCCTTTGACATTCATCACAAGATAAGACAAACTTACGAGCATCCTTGAAGAGAGTAGGCCAATAAAAACCGGATTGCAATACCTTATGTGCAGTTCTATCTCCAGCGTGGTGCCCTCCATAAGCCTCGGAGTGACACTTGCGTAGGATCTGTTCCTGTTCATGCTCAGGTACACAACGTCTAATAATACCATCTACTCCTTCTTTATAAAGATGTGGGTCATCCCAAAAGTAATGTCTCAAATCATAGAAAAACTTTTTCTTTTGCTGGTATGTGAAACTAGGTGGTATAAATTTAGCAACAATGTAATTAGCATAATCAGCATACCATGGAGCAGCACGAGAAGCATTTATGACATTTAATTGTTCATCAGGAAAGCTATCATCAATAGGTAGTGGGTCATCAAGAACATTCTCTAACCTAGACAAGTTGTCTGCAACGGGGTTCTCAGCTCCCTTTCTATCAATAATATGCAAATCAAATTCTTGCAGCAAGAGAACCCATCTAATAAGTCTAGGTTTAGAATCTTTCTTTTCCATAAGGTATTTAATAGCAGCATGATCAGTGTGAATAGTTACTTTAGAATATACAATATAAGGTCTGAACTTATCACAAGCAAATACAACTGCTAAGAATTCTTTTTCAGTAGTAGCATAATTTCTCTGGGCATTGTCTAGAGTTTTACTAGCATACTGAATAACATTTAATTTCTTATCAACTCTTTGTCCTAGAACAGCACCTACAGCATAATCACTCGCATCACACATAATTTCAAAAGGTAAATTCCAATCAGGTGGCTGAACAATAGGTGCAGAGATCAATGCTTTCTTAAGTATTTCAAATGCTTCTACACAATCATCATCAAAGACAAAAGGGATATCTTTTTGTAATAGATTAGTCAGAGGCCGAGAAATTTTTGAGAAGTCCTTAATGAACCTCCTATAAAACCCGACATGACAAAGGAAACTTCTTATACCTTTGATGTCCTTGGGACACGGCATCTTTTCAATAGCATCAACTTTAGCTTTATCAACTTCAATACCTCTTTCAGAAATTTTATGTCCCAAGACAATGCCTTAATTAACCATAAAGTGGCATTTCTCCCAATTCAAGACAAGGTTAGTTTCTACACATCTCTGCAAAACTCGATCAAGGTTGCTCAAGCAATCATCAAAAGAGGATCCATAAACGGAGAAATAATCCATGAAAACCTCACAAATCTTTTCACAAAAATCAGAGAATATAGCCATCATGCATCTTTGAAAGGTAGCAGGTGCATTACATAAACCAAAAGGCATACGTCTGTAAGCAAAAGTACCGAAAGGGCAAGTAAAAGTGGTCTTTGCTTGATCATCAGTTGACACAAGTATTTGAGAGAAACCAGAGTAACCATCTAGAATGCAAAAATGTGTATGTTTGGATAATCTTTCTAGCATTTGATCAATGAAAGGCAAAGGGTAATGATCTTTTTTAGTAGGTTTATTTAGTTTGCGAAAATCAAGTACCATCCTATAACCTGTAATAATTCTTTGCGGGATCAATTCATCTTTATCATTAGGAACGACAGTAATACCTCCCTTCTTAGGGACACAATGGACAGGACTTACCCACTGACTATCAACAATGGGATAAATTATACCTGCCTCAAGGAGCTTTAATATTTCCTTTCTTACCACTTCTTTCATCTTAGGATTCAGCCGTCGTTGGTGATCAATAACCGGTTTTGCATCTTTCTCCAGATTTTTGTGTGTTGACATAGAGTGGGACTAATGCCCTTAAGATCATCAAGAGTATATCCAATAGCAGCATGGTGCTTCTTCAGAGTTTTCAATAATTTTTCTTCCTCCTTCTCTGAAAGGTTAGCACTAATAATAACAGGGTATATCTTCTTTTCATCAAGATAAGCATATTTAAGAGTATCAGGTAATGGCTTAATCTCAAACACGGGATCACCCTTGGGTGGAGGAGGATCCCCTAGGATTTCAACAGGCAAGTTGTGTTTCAGAATAGGTCCATGTTTAAAGAATACTTCATCTATTTCCCTTCTTTCATTCATAAACATATCATTTTCATGGTCTAGCAAATATTGTTCTAAAGGATCATTAGGAGGCACAACAATAGAAGCAAGACCAATAATTTCATCCTTACTAGGCAATTCCTCATCACGGTGTTGTCTACGAAATTTAGAAAAATTAAACTCATGAGACATATCATCCAAACCAATAGTAACAACATCCTTTTCGCAGTCTATCCTAGCATTGACAGTATTTAAGAAGGGTCTACCAAATATAATGGGACAAAAGCTATCTTGTGGGGAACCAAGAACAAGAAAATCAGCAGGATATTTAACCTTCCCACACAAGACTTCAACATCTCCAACAATCCCAATGGGTGAGATAGTATCTCTATTGGCAAGCTTAATGGTAACATCAATTTCTTCTATCTCAGCAGGTGCAATATCATGCACAATTTCTTTGTATAGGGAATGAGGTATTGCACTGGCACTAGCACCCATATCACATAAGCCATGATAACAATGATCTCCTATTTTAACAGAAATAACAGGCATGCCTACCACAGGCCTATATTTATCTTTAGAACCAGGTTTAGCGATTCTAGCAGTTTCATCACAGAAGTAAATAACATGCCCATCAATATTATCAGCCAAGGGATCTTTAACCATAGCAATATTAGGTTCAACTTTAACTTGCTCAGGGGGTTTGTGTGTCCTAATATTAATTTTGTTGACTACAGTTGAAGCTTTAGCATGATCCTTAATTCTAACAGGGAAAGGTGATTTCTCAACATAAGCAGTAGGAACAATAGGATCATTATAAGTGATAGTCTTTTCTTCAACTTTAATAGGTGCAACTACTTTTACTTCAATGGGAGGATTATATTAAAACCACTTCTCCTTAGGGAGATCAACATGAGTAGCAAATGATTCACAGAAAGAAGCTACTTTCTCAGAGTCAAGTCCATATTTAGTGCTAAACTTACGGAAAACATCAGTATCCATAAAAGATTTAACACAATCAAACTTAGGTGTCATACCTGACTCCTTACCTTCGTCGAGGTCCCAATCTTCAGAGTTGCGTTTAATTATCTCCAATAAATCCCATCTGAATTCAATAGTCTTCATCATAAAGGAACCAGTACAAGAAGTATCGAGCATGGAGCGATTGTTGTCAAAAAGCCGAGCATAAAATTTTTGAATAATCATTTCTCTTGAGAGCTCATGATTGGGGCATGAATATAACATTGACTTAAGCCTCCCCCAAGCTTGAGCGATGCTTTCTCCTTCGCGAGGCCAAAAATTATATATATAATTATGATCATGATGAACAAGATGCATAGGATAAAACTTCTGATGAAATTCCAATTTCAATCGTTGTAGTTCCATGATCCCATATCATCACATAGCTTGTACCATGTCAATGCCTCTCCCTTCAAAGATAAAGGGAAGACCTTCTTCTTGATAACATCATCGAGCATACCTGCAAGCTTAAATAATCCACAAACTTCATCCACATAGATTAAGTGTAAATCGGGATGCAATGTTCCATCTCCTGCAAAAGGATTAGCTAGCAGTTTCTCTATCATACCCGAAGGAATTTCAAAGTAGACATTTTCAGTAGGTTCAGTAGGTTGAGGAGCAACTATTTGCTCTACGAGTCGGGGTGAAGATACCCCGAACAAGCCCCTCAAAGGATTACTTTCCATAGTAACAAGTGACAGTAAATTTCAGCACACTATATAAATTTTTCCTTACCAAATTCCACCTACCAAAGGCGCTTCACTCCCCAGCAACGGCGCCAGAAAAGAGTCTTGATGACCCACAAGTATAGGGGATCTATCGTAGTCCTTTCGATAAGTAAGAGTTTCGAACCCAACGAGGAGCAGAAGGAAATGATAAGCGGTTTTCAGCAAGGTATTCTCCGCAAGCACTGAAATTATAGGTAACAGATAGTTTTGTGATAAGGTAATTTGTAACGGGTAACAAGTAACAAGTGCAAATAAAGTGCAGCAAGATGGCCCAATCCTTTTTGTAGCAAAGGACAAGCTTGGACAAACTCTTATATAGAGAAAAGCGCTCCCGAGGACACATGTGAATTATCGTCAAGCTAGTTTTCATCACATTCATATGATTCGCGTTCGGTACTTTGATAATTTGATATGTGGGTGGACCGGTGCTTGGGTGATGTCCTTACTTGGACAAGCATCCCACTTATGATTAACTCCTATTGCAATCATCCGCAACTACAAAAGGAAGTATTAAGGTAAACCTAACCATAGCATGAAACATATGGATCCAAATTAGCCCCTTACGAAGCAACACATAAACTAGGGTTTAAGCTTCTGTCACTCTAGCAACCCATCATCTACTTATTACTTCCCAATGCCTTCCTCTAGGCCCAAACAATGGTGAAGTGTCATGTAGTCGACGTTCACATAACACCACTAGAGGAAAGACAACATACATCTCATCAAAATATCGAACGAATACCAAATTCAGATGACTACTAATAGCAAGACTTCTCCCATGTCCTCAGGAACAAACATAACTACTCACAAATCATATTCATGTTCATAATCAGAGGGGTATTAATATGCATATAGGATCTGAACATATGATCTTCCACCAAATAAACCAACTAGCATCAACTACAAGGAGTAATCAACACTACTAGCAACCCACAGGTACCAATCTAAGGCTTTGGGACAAAGATTGGATACAAGAGATGAACTAGGGTTTGAGAGGAGATGGTGCTGGTGAAGATGTTGATGAAGATTGACCCCCTCCCGGTGAGAGGATCATTGGTGATGACGATGGCGATGATTTCCCCCTCCCGGAGGGAAGTTTCCCCGGCAGAACAGCTCTGTCGGAGCCCTAGATTGGTTCCGCCAAGGTTCCACCTCGTGGCGGCGGAGTTTCTTCCCGAAAGCTTGCTTATGATTTTTTCCAGGGTAAAAGACTTCATATAGCAGAAGATGGGCACCGGAGGCCTGCCAGGGGGCCCACGAGGCAGGGGGCGCACCCAGGGGGTAGGGCGCGCCTCCCACCCTCGTGGCCAGGGTGTGGCCCCCCTCTGGTATTTTCTCCGCTCAGTATTTTTTATTAATTCCAAAAATGACTTCCGTGAAGTTTCAGGACTTTTGGAGCTGTGCAGAATAGGTCTCTAATATTTGCTCCTTTTCCAACCCAGAATTCCAGCTGCCGGCATTCTCCCTCTTCATGTAAACCTTGTAAAATAAGAGAGAATAGGCATAAGTATTATGACATAACGTGTAGTAACAGCCCATAATGCAATAAATATCGATATAAAAGCATGATGCAAAATGGACGTATCACGTCATTAGGGGGGGAATGGGAGTTCATGAACTTGGCAAGGCGCAACGTGGGCGCGAAGCGGAGCGCAGACGTTGGCAGCAAGCTCATATGCCCATCATTATAACTTGGCTTCTCGAGCTGATCTATGGCGCGGGATCAAAACCACTCGTCAAGCTTGGCTCGCTCCTTGCCTTTGGAATGGAACTTGCCCGCGATAAGGCCTTTGATTAGGCCATGGTGACTGCCGTGGATCTAGGAGAACGCATCCAAGCTTTGGTGATAGCCATGGCAGAGCTTGCGGGCGTGGAGGAGGTCGACAGGGGTGCGGAGCCATAGGGTGCGCCACCGCCGGGAAACGGCGGCTGTCCTCGCCCGATTTCTAATTGGGAGGAGGGATATGATGACTATCAACATATCATCGGGGAGGTTGTTAATGAAGTCTAGGCCTGCTGGAGTCGCTTCCGGTTCTTTCTCGACCCGCCTCCGCTTGTTGGCAGCCTCGTTCTCCACATCGTCGGCGGGGACGGGAACCTCTGTCTCCATATTCACGCCGTGCTCCGGTGCTTCAGCAGCCTCGGCATCGCCACTCCCTCCGATGGGGCGCTTCGGCGGCATCCTCGTACACTGACAACTTTGAGGACTCAGAGCAGCGTCGAGGATGCGGGCGGAGAGAGAAGAATTGTGTGTGTGGCGAGGATGGGGGGGTGCGGCCGCTCGGCGGCGCCATTAATATAGACTAGTGGGAGCGAGGCGGGCGGCGGTCCAAGGTTGTCTCGCTTCCCGGTGAGAACGACTGCTTAATCACTAGTATGAACGAAATCTATGCTTAATTACTGAATTTTAGTTGCAAAAAATAGATAGTGATATTGATTTTTAGCTGCATATTTTGACAAATCGCAGTGTCTCTTGGCTTAGCGCCGAAGTCTGGCTTTAATTTGCATACCATAATTTGAACCATTTGCGTTGAAGAGATGCACATATCCTGCGTTGAACAGCTTGTACGCTTTCCGGTGAGCCTGCGCACCGGATTGCGCTCTGCCTCCCGTTCAGTCAAGCAGCTATCCACATGGCACCTCCTATAGCCGTTAAAACAAAGACACGTGGCATCACGTGAATGGTTAACCGAACGCACATGTTTTGAATTATACAAACGTTTGAGATATTAAAGTGGCCGCTTTTTTTCAAAATGCCTTTGTTGGCTGTCATTATTCGAGTGCGCCTTCTCTCAAAATTTACAAGAAAAATACCACAGCATGTCGGGTGCCCTTCCATGATAGCATGCCAAGTTTCACGAATTTCAGACGAGTTTTGGATTTACTACAATTTAAAAACCAGGCATCTCAATGTTTTGCCGGCAATCAATGGTGCCCTGGTGTTTGAAATTCATTCCCATTTCTTGCATGGGACCTAAGCATGCACCCAAGGACACAGATTTGATTTTTCAACAAATTTATATTCACTGGAGCATGCGCATGTAGTACAAATTTGAATTATGCACATAAATGCATTGAAAACTCAGTTAATGCATAAAAATGTCCAAACGAACACCGTAAAATCACAAAAATTCACACAACACTCCTTTTGTCCTATGTTGACACGAGAAAAAAACTTGAAAGCAATAAGAGGCAATGGATATCGTTTCGTCCCCAAAGGTGCGACGTTCCCTACCGAAAACCATCATGATTGTTGTGAGAAGCTCCGGTTTGTGAGAAGCATATACCCGAACCTGCCCCAAATGGGACAAAATTTGTACCACGACATGTTGACGCCGCTCCATGATAGCATGCCAAGTTTCATGAATTTCAGACGAGTTTTGGATTTACTAGAATTTAAAAACCAGGCATCTCAATGTTTTGCCGGCAATCAACGGTGCCGTGGTGTTTGAAATTCATTCCCATTTCTTGCATGGGACCTAAGCATGCACCCAAGGACACATATTTGATTTTCAACCAATTTATATGCACTGGAGCATGCGCATGTAGTTCAAATTTGAATTATGCACATAAATGCATTGAAAACTCAGTTGATGCATAAAAATGTCCAAACGAACCTCGAAAAATCACAAAAAATCACACAACACTCCTGTTGTTCTATGTTGGCACGAGAAAAAAACTTGAAAGCAATAAGAGGCAATGGATATCGTTTCATCCCCAAAGGTGGGACGTTCCCTACCGAAAACCATCATGCTTGTTGTGAGAAACTCAGCTTTGTGAGAAGCATATACCCAAACCTGCCCCAAATGGGACAAAATTTGTACCACGGCATGTTGATGCTGCTCCATGATAGCATGCCAAGTTTCATGAATTTCAGACGAGTTTTGGATTTACTAGAATTTAAAAACCAGGCATCTCAATGTTTTGCCGGCAATCAACGATGCCCTGGTGTTCGAAATTCATTCCCATTTCTTGCATGGGACCTAAGCATGCATCCAAGGACACATATTTGATTTTCAACCAATTTATATGCATTGGAGCATGCGCATGTAGTTCAAATTTGAATTATGCACATAAATGCATTGAAAAATCAGTTAATGCATAAAAATGTCCAAACGAACCCCGAAAAATCACAAAAATTCACACAACACTCCTGTTGTTCTATGTTGACACGAGAAAAAAAATTGAGAGCAATAAGAGGCAATGGATATCGTTTTGTCCCCAAAGGTGGGACGTTCCCTATTGAAAACCATCATGCTTGTTGTGAGAAGCTCCGGTTTGTGAGAAGCATATACCCAATCCTGCCCCAAATAGGACAAATTTGTACCACTGCATGTTGATGCCGCTCCATGGTAGCATGCCAAGTTTCAAGAATTTCAGACGAGTTTTGATTTTCTAGAATTTAAAAACCAGGCATCTCAATGTTTTGCCGGCAATCAACGGTGCCCTGGTGTTTGAAATTCATTCCCATTTCTTGCATGGGACCTAAGCATGCACCCAAGGACACAGATTTGATTTTTCAACCAATTTATATGCAGTGGAGCATGCGCATGTAGTTCAAATTTGAATTATGCACATAAATGCATTAAAAACTCAGCTAATGCATAAAAATGTCCAAACGAACCCCGAAAAATCACAAAAATTCACACACCACTCCTGTTGTTCTATGTTGACACGAGAAAAAAATTTGAAAGCAATAAGAGGCAATGGATATCGTTTCGTCCCCAAAGGTGGGACGTTCCCTACCGAAAACCACCATGCTTGTTGCGAGAAGCTCCAGTTTGTGAGAAGCATATACCCAAACCTGCCCCAAATGGGACAAAATTTGCACAACGGCATGTTGATGCCGCTCCATGATAGCATGCCAAGTTTCATGATTTTCAGACGACTTTTGGATTCACTAGAATTTAAAAACCAGGCATCTCAATGTTTTTCGGCAATCAACGGTGCCCTGGTGTTTGAAATTCATTCCCATTTCTTGCATGGGACCTAATCATGCACCCAAGGACACATATTTGATTTTTCAACCAATTTATTTGCTCTCGAGCAGGCCCATGTAGTTCAAATTTGAATTATGCACATAAATGCATTGAAAACTCAGTTAATGCATAAAAATGTCCAAACGAACCATGAAAAATCACAAAAATTCACAAAACACTCCTGTTGTTCTATGTTGACACGAGAAAAAACATGAAAGCAATAAGAGGCAATGGATATCGTTTCGTCCCGAAAGGTGGGATGTTCCCTACCGAAAACCATCATGCTTGTTGTGAGAAGCTCCGGTTTGTGAGAAGCATATACCCAAACCTGCCCCAAATGGGACAAAATGTGTACCACGGCATGTTGATGCCGCTCCATGATAGCATGCCAAGTTTCACGAATTTCAGACGAGTTTTGGATTTACTAGAATTTAAAAACCAGGCATCTCAATGTTTTTCCGGCAATCAACGGTGCCCTGATGTTTGAAATTCATTCCCATTTCATGCATGGGACCTAAGCATGCAACCAAAGAAACATATTTGATTTTTCGACCAATTTATATGCACTGGAGCATGCGCATGTAGTTCAAATTTGAATTATGCATATAAATGCATTGGAAACTCAGTTAATGCATAAAAATGTCCAAACGAACCCTGAAAAATCTCAAAAATTCACACAACACTCATGTTGTTCTATGTTGACACGAGAAAAAAACTTGAAAGCAATAAGAGGCAATGGATATCGTTTCGTCCCCAAAGGTGGGATGTTCCCTACGGAAAACCATCATGCTTGTTGTGAGAAGCTCCGGTTTGTGAGAAGCATATACCCAAACCTGCCCAAATGGGACAAAATTTGTACCACGGCATGTTGATGCCGCTCCATGATAGCATGCCAAGTTTCATGAATTTCAGACGAGTTTTGGATTTACTAGAATTTAAAAACCAGGCATCTCAATATTTTACCGGCAATCAATGGTGCCATGGTGTTTGAAATTCATTCCCATTTCTTGCATGGGACCTAAGCATGCACCCAAGGACAAAGATTTGATTTTTCAACGAATTTATATGCACTCGAGCATGTGCATGTAGTTCAAATTTGAATTATGCACATAAATGCATTGAAAACTCACTTAATGCATAAAAATGTCCATAACGAACCCTAAATAATTCCAATTCTTTTATGATCACTACAGATAAAAGGTCTAGCAATTCAAACACTGTCCGTGGCCGCTGTGACCCCATTATGTAATTCAAATCAAGACAAAAAATCAAGTAGATCCCACGCAATGTATTATAACCAACCGTGTGAGATGCAGCACAAAATATCTTCGGACCGTGTCTGAATAAGGGACCGTGTCTGATGACACTTTGCACGCCAGTTTTTTATCCGAAGCGATTCCAAATTTTTGGCTTCCGCGGAAATATCTACCTCCCCGCGCCTCCCCCTTACCAAAAGCCACATTTCCCCTCTTTCCGCCTTCCTTTCCAAGTTGAAACCTTCACTCCTTGCTTGCAGCGCCGCCTCCTCCTCACCGGCGACCCTCCTTCATGCTGCTCGGCCTCGCCAATCCAGGCAGGTAATCCACACCCGACCCCCATCCTCCTCATCCTTCCACATCCCACATGCCCCGACCGCCGGGGCGAGCACGACACCTTCCACCCAAATCACCGACCCCTCCACCAAATGAGCGTCGGCCTAAGCCATGGCGCACGCAGTATAGCCAGGACCTCAAGGAGCATTTGGCAGCGGAGAAGCAAATCGCGGCCGCACGCGCGGATGAGGTCACGATGGCTGCCATTCATGTCGACCCTAAGATCTTGGAGGAGCACCTCACCGTCGAGGCCACCGTTGACGCCTCGCGCACCGACGCCGCGACGCGGTTGGCTGCTTTAAACGATAGTTCGTGGCGTTTTCTCGAGGCCACCGTCGGTGCCTTCGACGAAGACTATGAGGTGTTTTCTCAGCGTGCACGTGCTTACGTCATCTCGAGAGCCAGAGGGTTGGTGCCTAGAGCGGCTCAGGCAACTCACCACTACAACGAGGGCACCCACGATGCGGAGGCCTCGCCCTCTTCCATGTCCAAGGAGCCAATCGTCATCGATATCTCCCACAATGAGGAGTAGCTTGTCTTATTAGCTCACTATAAGGACCCATGTTCAGTTTGCTAGCTACTGCCTTTCCTTAACAAATTCTAGTGAATTGTGCTATCTACTTTCACCATGCAATCTTCTACTATAGTGTATATGTTCTATATATGTCGTGCAATGTGGTGTTCAATTAACTGCTTTGTTCAATTCTGCAAATGTGATGTTCAATTCTTCAGGGTGCAATATTTCCAAGTTGTTAAGCATGCTTGGATTGGTTAACTATCTGATCTTCTATTAGGAGTGTGTTATATTGTTCAATTGGTGTTTACTTAATTGCTTGGTTCATTTGTTGTGGCTTGGTTCACTTGTTGTGGTGTTTAGTTAACTGCTTGGTTCAATTCTGCAATGCGATGTTCAATTTTTGTGGCTGCATTCTGTTATTGTATACTGCTACCTCTTGAGCATGCGTTGGTTTTCCCTTGAAGAGGAAAGGGTGATGCAGCAAAGTAGCGTAAGTATTTCCCTTAGTTTTTGAGAACCAAGGTATCAATCCAGTAGGAGGCCACACGCAAGTCCCTCGTACCTACATAAACAAATAAGAACCTTGCAACCAACAAGATAAAGGGGTTGTCAATCCCTTCACGACCACTTGCAAAAGTGAGATCTGATAGAGATGATAATATTTTTGGTATTTTAATAATAAAGATTGAAAGTAAAGATTGCAAAGTAAAAATAGATTGGAAACTTATATGATGGAAAATAGACCCGGGGGCCATAGGTTTCACTAGTGGCTTCTCTCAAGATAGCATAAGTATTACGGTGGGTGAACAAATTACTGTCAAGCAATTGATAGAAAAGTGCATAATTATGAGAATATCTAGGCATGATCATGTGTATAGGCATCACGTCCGCGACAAGTAGACCGACTCCTGCCTGCATCTACTACTATTACTCCACACATTGACCGCTATCCAGCATGCATCTAGAGTATTAAGTTCATAAGAACAGAGTAACACATTAGGCAAGATGACATGATGTAGAGGGATAAACTCAAGCAATATGATATAAACCCCATCTTTTTATCCTCGATGGCAACAATACAATACGTGTCGTTTCCCCTACTGTCACTGGGATCGAGCAACACAAGATTGAACCCAAAGCTAAGCACTTCTCCCATTGCAAGAAATATCAATCTAGTAGGCCAAACGAAACTGATTATTCGAAGAGACTTGCAAACATAACCAATCATACATAAATGAATTCAGAGAAGATTCAAATATTATTCATAGATAATCTTGATTATAAACCCACAATTCATCGGATCTCGACAAACACACCGCAAAAAGAGTTACATCGACTAAATCTCCAAGAAGATCGAGGAGAACTTTGTATTGAGATCCAAAGAGAGAGAAGAAGCCATCTAGCTAATAACTATGGACCTGAAGGTCTGTGGTAAACTACTCACACATCATCGGAGAGGCAAGGGTGTTGATGTAGAAGCCCTCCGTGATTGATTCCCCCTCCGGCGGAGCGCCAGAAAAGGCCCCAAGATGGGATCTCACGAGTACAGAAGGTTGCGGCGGTGGAAATAGGGTTTTGTGGTGCTCCTGGATGTTTTCGGGGTACATGGGTATATATAGGAGGAAGAAGTAGGTCGGTGGAGCTACGAGGGGCCCACGAGGGTGGGGGGCGCGCCCAGGGGGCAGGCACGCCTCCCTGCCTCATGGCCTCCTCGGTTGTTTCTTGACATCCACTCCAAGTCCTCTGGATCACGTTTGTTCCAAAAATCACGCTCCCGAAGGTTTCATTCCGTTTGGACTCCGTTTGGTATTCCTTTTCTGCGAAACATTGACATAGGCAAAAAAACAGCAATTTGCACTGGGCCTTGGGTTAATAGGTTAGCCCCAAAAATAATATAAAAGTGTATAGTAAAGCCCATTAAACATCTAAAACGGATAATATAATAGCATGGAACAATAAAAAATTATAGATACGTTGGAGACGTATCAAGCATCCCAAGCTTAATTCATGCTCGTCCTCGAGTAGGTAAATGATAAAAACAGAATTTTTGATGTGGAATGCTACCTAGCATATTTCTCAATGTAATTTTTCTTTATTGTGGCATGGATGTTCAGATCCGAAAGATTCAAGATAAAAGTTTAATATTGACATAAAAATAATAATACTTCAGGCATACTAACCAAGCAATTATGTCTTCTCAAAATAACATAGCCAAAGAAAGCTCATCCCTACAAAATCATATGGTTTGGCCATGCTTCATTTTCGTCACACAAGATGCTCTCATCTTGCACAACCCCGATGACAAGCCAAGAAATTGTTTCATACTTTGGTAATCTCAAACTTTTTTCAACGTTCACGCAATACATGAGCGTGAGCCATGGGTATAGCACTATGGGTGCAATAGAATATGATGATGGGGGTTGTGTGGAGAAGACAAAAAAAGAGAAAGTCTCACATTGACGCGGCTAATCAACGGGCTAAGGAGATGCCCATCAATTGATTTCAATGCAAGGAGTAGGGATTGCCATGCAACGGATGCACTAGAGCTATAAATGTATGAAAGCTCAACAAAAGAAACTAAGTGGGTGTGCATCCAACTTGCTTGCTCACGAAGACCTAGGGCATTTGAGGAAACCCATTGTTGGAATATACAAGCCAAGTTCTATAATGAAAAATTCCCACTAGTGTATGAAAGTGACAAAACAAGAAACTCTCTATCATAAAGATCACTGTGCTACTTTGAAGCACAAGTGTGGAAAAAGGATAGTAGCATTGTCCCTTTTCATTTCTATTTTTTTTTTGGGCCTTTTTTTATTTGGCCTTTCTCTTTTTGTTTATTTTATTTGGGACAATGCTCTATTAATGATGATAATCACACTTCTATTTATTTACAACTCGATGATTACAACTCGATACTAGAACAAGATATGACTATATGAATGCCTCCGGCGGTTTACCGGGATTGGCAATGAATCAAGAGTGACATGTATGAAATAATATGCATGGTGGCTTTGCCACAAATACGATGTAAACTACATGATCATGCAAGGCAATATGACAATGATGAAGCGTGTCATAATAAACGAAACGGTGGAAGTTGCATGGCAATATATCTCGGAATGGCTATGGAAATGCCATAATAGGTAGGTATGGTGGCTGTTTTGAGGAAGATATAAGGAGGTTTATGTGTGATAGAGCGTATCGTATCACGGGGTTTGGATGCACCGGCGAAGTTTGCACCAACTCTCAAGGTGAGAAAGGGCAATGCACGGTACCGAAGAGGCTAGCAATGATGGAAGGTTGAGAGTGCGTATAATCCATGGACTCAACATTAGTCATAAAGAACTCACATACTTATTGCAAAAATCTACAAGTCATCAAAAACCAAGCACTATGCGCATGCTCCTAGGGGGATAGATTGGTAGGAAAAGACCATCGCTCGTCCCCGACCGCCACTCATAAGGATGACAATCAAACAACACCTCATGTTTCAAATTTGTTACACAACTTTTACCATACGTGCATGCTATGGGACTTGCAACCTTCAACACAAGTATTTCTCAAATTCACAACTACTCAACTATCACAACTTTAATATCACTATCTCCATATCTCAAAACAATCATCAAGTATCAAACTTCTCCTAGTATTCAATGCACTTATATGAAAGTTTTTATTATATCCATCTTGGATGCCTATCATATTAGGACTAATTTTATAGCCAAAGCAAATTACCATGCTGTTCTAAAGGACTCTCAAAATAATATAAGTGAAGCATGAGAGATCAATAATTTCTATAAAATAAAATCACCACCGTGCTCTACAGGATATAAGTGAAGCAATAGAGCAAAATTGTTTAGCTCAAAAGATATAAGTGAAGCACATAGAGTATTCTAATAAATTCCGATTAATGTGTGTCTCTCCCAAAAGGTGTGTACATAAAGGATGGTTGTGGTGAACTAAAAAGCAAAGACTCAAATCATACAAGACGCTCCAAGCAAAACACATATCATGTGGTGAATAAAAATATAGCTCCAAGTAAAGTTACCGATGGACGAAGACAAAAAAGGGGATGCCTTCCGGGGCATCCCCAAGCTTAGGATTTTTGGTTGTCCTTGGATTTTACCTTGGGGTGCCTTGGTCATACCCAAGCTTAGGCTCTTGCCACTCCTTGTTTCATAATCCATCAAATCTCTACCCAAAACTTGAAAACTTCAGAACACAAAACTTGACAGAAAATCTCGTGAGCTCCGTTAGTGAAAGAAAAAAAACACCACTTCAAGGTACTGTAATGAACTCATTCTTTATTTATATTGGTGTTAAACCTACTGTATTCCAACTTCTCTATGGTTCATAACCTCCGATACTAGCCACAGATTCATCAAAATAAGCAAACAACACACGAAAAACAGAATCTGTCAAAAACAGAACAGTCTGTAGTAATCTGTATCAAACGCATACTTCTGGAACTCCAAAAATTCTAAAATAAATTTCTGGACGTGGGGAATTTATCTATTAATCATCTGCAAAACGAATCAACTAAATAGCACTCTCCAGTAAAAAGTTATAGCTAATCTCGTGAGCACTAAAGTTTCTGTTTTTTACAGCAAGATCAAAAAGACTTCACCCAAGTCTTCCCAAAGGTTCTACTTGGCACAAACAATAATTAAAACATAAAAACATAAAAACACATCTAATCCAGAGGCTAGATGAAATATTTATTACTAAACAGAACCAAAAAGCAATAAACAAAAATAAAATTGGGTTGCCTCCCAACAAGCGCTATCGTTTAATGCCCCTAGCTAGGCATAAAGGCAAGGATAGATCTAGGTTTTGCCATAATAATGATGAGGTAAATAACGAAAACTCATCTCATATTCCCTATGTTCAGCAGCAAGTTTTCTTTGTGGCAAAAATTTCATTGGCCTCTTTCATTATAAATCTGAACTCGTGTGCCAAAAAGATAGTAGCTGCTCGCTTAACAGAAGAATGCTCGATATTGGAAAACTCTAGAAAAATCCTTTGTATGCAAGGATGCAGATGGATAAATTGTCTTTCAAGTTCAACTACAAGCAAGGATATAGCATCCGCAAGACTACTAGTTCTATGAAGAATAGACCCACCCATAGAGGGCAAGGCACCGACACAAGTAAAGAAATCTTGAATAACTCCTTTCCCAATAATATTACCGCTACCAATCCGAAACTTTTTAGTTTGAAAAATAGTAGGCTCTTCAAGAGGATCATCAAAAACATCAAAGTTTTCCATATTATTATCCTTATCAGCAATAACCTCCCCAGTTTCAGACATGACGGTGGCACAGAGAACGAACACACAAGAAGCAAGCGAAAAAGTGGCGAACGGAAAAAGAGGGCGAATAAAACAACAAGGGTGAAGTGGGGGAGAGGAAAACGAGAGGCAAATGGCAAATAATGTAATGCGAGGGATAAGAGTTTGTGATGGGTACTTGGTATGTCTTGACTTGTGCGTAGACTCCCCGGCAACGGCGCCAGAAATCCTTCTTGCTACCTCTTAAGCATGCGTTGGTTTTCCCTTGAAGAGGAAAGGGTGAAGCAGCAAAGTAGCGTAAGTATTTCCCTCAGTTTTTGAGAACCAAGGTATCAATCCAGCAGGAGGCCACACGCAAGTCCCTCGTACCTACACAAACAAATAAGAACCTTGCAACCAACGCGATAAAGGGGTTGTCAATCCCTTCACGGCCACTTGCAAAAGTGAGATCTGATAGAGATGATAATATTTTTGGTATTTTTATGATAAAGATTGAAAGTAAAGATTGCAAAGTAAAAATAGATTGGAAACTTATATGATGGAAAATAGACCCGGGGGCCATAGGTTTCACTAGTGGCTTCTCTCAAGATAGCATAAGTATTACGGTGGGTGAACAAATTACTATCGAGCAATTGATAGAAAAGTGCATAATTATGAGAATATCTAGCCATGATCATGTATATAGGCATCACGTCCGCGACAAGTAGACCGACTTCTGCCTGCATCTACTACTATTACTCCACACATCGACCGCTATCCAGCATGCATCTAGAGTATTAAGTTCATAAGAATAGAGTAACGCATTAGGCAAGATGACATGATGTAGAGGGATAAACTCAAGCAATATGATATAAACCCCATACTTTTATCCTCGATGGCAACAATACAATACGTGTCGTTTCCCCTACTGTCATTGGGATCGAGCAACGCAAGATTGAACCCAAATCTAAGCACTTCTCCCATTGCAAGAAAGATCAATCTAGTAGGCCCAACCAAACTGATAATTCGAAGAGACTTGCAAAGATAACCAATCATACATAAAAGAATTAAGAGAAGATTCAAATATTGTTCATAGATAATCTTGATCATAAACCCACAATTCATCGGATCTCGACAAACACACCGCAAAAAGAGTTACATCGAATAGATCTCCAAGAAGATCGAGGAGAACTTTGTATTGAGATCCAAAGAGGGAGAAGAAGCCATCTAGCTAATAACTATGGACCCGAAGGTCTGTGGTAAACTACTCACACATCACCAGAGAGGCTAGGGTGTTGATGTAGAAGCCCTCCGTGATCGATTCCCCCTCCAGCGGAGCGCCAGAAAAGGCCCCAAGATGGGATCTCACGGGTACAGAAGGTTGCGGCGGTGGAAATAGGGTTTCGTGGTGCTCCTGGATGTTTTCGGGGTACATGGGTATATATAGGAGGAAGAAGTAGGTCGGTGGAGCTCCGAGGGGCCCACGAGGGTGGGGGCGCGCCTCCCTGCCTCGTGGCCTCCTCGCTTGTTTCTTGACGTCCACTCCAAGTCCTCTGGATCACGTTTGTTCCAAAAATCACGCTCCCGAAGGTTTCATTCCGTTTGGACTCCGTTTGGTATTCATTTTCTGCGGAACACTGAAATAGGCAAAAAAATAGCAATTTGCACTGGGCCTTGGGTTAATAGGTTAGTCCCAAAAATAATATAAAAGTGTGTAGTAAAGCCCATTAAACATCCAAAACGGATAATATAATAGCATGGAACAATAAAAAATTATAGATACGTTGTATACGTATCATATACCATGTGAGGAATAAATCGAATTTGGCTGTACTAAATATATGAGAAACAAATACAATTGCTATATTTTTAAGTTGTTAAGCATGCTTGGTTTGGTTAACTGTCTGATCTTCTATTAGGAGTATGTTATATTTTGCAATGTGGTGCTCAGTTAACGTTTGGTTCATTTGTTGTGGTGTTTAGTTAACTGCTTGGTTCAGTTCTGTAATGTGATGTTCAATTGTTGTGGCTGCATTCTCTTATTGTATACCATGTGAGGAATAAATCGAATTTGGTTGTACTAAATACATGAGAAACACATACAATTGCTATATTTCCAAGTTGTTAAGCATGCTTGGTTTGGTTAACTGTCTGATCTTCTATTAGGAGTATGTTATATTGTGCAATGTGGTGCTCAGTTAACGTTTGGTTCATTTGTTGTGGTGTTTAGTTAACTGCTTGGTTCAATTCTGTAATGCGATGTTCAATTGTTGTGGCTGCATTCTCTTATTGTATACCATGTGAGGAATACATCAAATTTGGCTGTACTAAATACATGAGAAACAAATACAATTGCTATATTTCCAAGTTGTTAAGCATGCTTGGTTTGGTTAACTGTCTGATCTTCTATTAGGAGTATGTTATATTGTGCAATGTGGTGCTCAGTTAACGTTTCGTTCATTTGTTGTGGTGTTTAGTTCAGTGCTTGGTTCAATTCTGCAATGCGATGTTCAATTGATGTGGCTGCATTCTCTTATTGTATACCATGTGAGGAATAAATCGAATTTGGCTGCACTTAATACATGAGAAACATATACAAGTGATATATTTCCTAGTTCTTAATCATGCTTGGTTTGGATAAATGGGTTTTCCATGTGGCTTGAATTAATCTGATGAATCTGCAATGTGCTTATTTATCATCAACATATTTTACTGATAGCATGCGAACCCTTACTTAACCTGATGACTAACTACCTTATATGTGTTGCAGGGAAACAATGGGAAGCACTGAGGTTTACAAGATGGTACTAACTATTATACCTTGCCTTTTTGTATTCCTTTGCCCCATTTCCAATATAGAGAAGATATTTATGCACATCCTTGTTTTCAGGCTTCACTGATGATTACCTCTCAAACCACCACTGTGGTCAGGAGGCGAGGAAAGTTTTCATACAACACCCACGGTTCAATATTGAAGTGTTACTGAAGAGGTCGAAGAATGGACGGTCAATCATCCACAGACACTGGCCTAAAGTTGCAAAGACCTTCAACATGAATGAAGGCTCAATATTCGCCTTCCGCTTCAGCAGTTTTCCAGATGAGATGCATCTCTCTATGTACCGTCTACGATGCTAATTTTGAAAGATTCTAGATGTTGCATGTGAAACTTGCTCCTAGTGCAGTTGTGTAATGGGGTAGCTGAGTGCTGAAGCTATATCATGTTGTACTCTGATGTATTTCAATTCTGAAATCCTGCTTCCTTAATATGGAAATGGAATATATTATGTGCTTAATATGAATGTCAATTAGATTAGTAAATGGATTATTAATAATAGGGCAATTAGCCCGCTAATTGGCCAATTAGCCCGCTAATTGGCCAATTAGCTTGCTAATTGGGTTTTCCTATTGCAAATGGTTAATGAGAAACCACCATGAGCAATGACCTCAGGCAACGCACACAGTTTCTAGGAATAAACCGCGTTGGATCAATGAACAATCACACACGACATTCTCTTCAAAAGTGTTTGCGTTACGCCACCTTGCGCAAACGTTTTCATTGTAGTGATTGTGTGGGATGTATATACCAACGGAAACGTTTAGTGGTGACTGACTGTGTGGGATGTAATTACGACCGGAAATGATTTCGCCTATATAATTGTATTTTTTTGAGCACTACTGTACGTATTTATGTATTTGAGTGCTCGCCGGTCGCACACGACCTCATTTTGCCGAGCGTGTGTGCCAGGAAGGCATATCCCCAACGGTTTCTGGGTCATGTGGGAAGGACCCCCCTATCGCCAACACTCACTTGGCGACGGTTCCGAATGCCGTCGCGGAAAGGGGTTAAAAACCGTTTGTTTAGGACCGACGCGCACCAGTGTGATGCCCAATATGTAAGCAGCTTCACCGAGGTCTTTCTTTGAAAAACTCCTTTCAAACACTCCTTTATGCTTTTCAGAAAATTCTACATCATTTTCGATCAACAATATGTCATTCACATATACTTATCAGAAAGGTTGTTGTGCTCCCGCTCACATTCTTGTAAATACAGGCTTCACCGCAAGTCTGTATAAACCTATATGCTTTGATCAACTTATCAAAGCGTATATTCCAACTCTGAGATGCTTGCACCAATCCATAGATGGATCGCTGGAGCTTGCACACTTTGCTAGCACCTTTAGGATTGACAAAACCTTCTTGTTGCATCATATACAACACTTCTTTAAGAAATCCATTAAGGAATGTAGTTTTGACATCCATTTGCCAGATTTCATAAAATGTGGCAATTGCTAACATGATTCGGACAGACTTAAGCATCGCTACGAGTGAGAAAATCTCATCGTAGTCAACACCTTGAACTTGTCGAAAACCTTTTTGTGACAATTCGAGCTTTGTTGATATTAACACTACTATCAGCGTCCGTCTTACTCTTGAAGATCCATTTATTCTCAATGGCTCGCCGATCATCGGGCAAGTCAATCAAAGTCCATACTTTGTTCTTATACATGGATCCCATCTCAGATTTCATGGCCTCAAGCCATTTTGCGGAATCTGGGCTCATCATCGCTTCCTCATAATTCATAGGTTTGTCATGGTCAAGTAACCTGACCTCCAGAACAGAATTACTGTACCACTCTGGTGCGGATCTTACTCGGGTTGACCTATGAGGTTCGGTAGTAACTTGATCAGAAGTTTCATGATCATCATCATTAGCTTCCTCACTAATTGGTGTAGGAATCACTGGAACTGATTTCTGTGATGAACTACTTTCCAATAAGGGAAAAGGTACAACTACCTCATCAAGTTCTACTTTCCTCCCACTCACTTCTTTCAAGAGAGACTCCTTCTCTAGAAAGGATCCTGTCTTAGCAACAAAGATCTTGCCTTCGGATCTGTGATAGAAGGTGTACCCAATAGTTTCTTTTGGGTATCCTATGAAGACACACATTTCTCCGATTTGGGATTGAGCTTATCAGGTTGAAACCTTTTCATATAAGCATCGCAGCCCCAAACTTTAAGAAATGACAATTTGGGTTTCTTGCCAAACCACAGTTCATATGGTGTCGTCTCAACGGATTTAGATGGTGCCCTATTTAACATGAATGCAGCTGTCTCTAATGCATAACCCCCAAAACGATAGTGATAAATCGGTAAGAGACATCATAGATCGCACCATATCTAATAAAGTACGGTTATGACGTTCGGACACACCATTACGCTGTGGTGTTCCAGGTGGCGTGAGTTGCGAAACTATTCCACATTGTTTCAAATGAAGACCAAACTCGTACCTCAAATATTCGTCTCCGCGATCAGATCGTAGAAACTTTATTTTCTTGTTACGATGATTTTCCACTTCACTCTGAAATTCTTTGAACTTTTCAAATGTTTCAGACTTATGTTTCATCAAGTAGATATACCCATATCTGCTCAAATCATCTGTGAAGGTCAGAAAATAACAATACCCGCCGCGAGCCTCAACACTCATCGGATCACATACATCAGTACGTATTATTTCCAATAAGTCCGTTGCTCGCTCCATTGTTCCGGAGAACGGAGTCTTAGTCATCTTTTCCAAGAGGCATGGTTCACAAGCATCAAGTGATTCATAATCAAGTGATTCAAAAAGCCCATCAGCATGGAGTTTCTTCATGTGATTTACACCAATATGACCTAAACGGCAGTGCCACAAATATGTTGCACTATGATTATCAACTTTGCATCTTTTGGCATCAATATTATGAATATGTGTATTACTACAATCGAGATTCAATAAACCATTCACCTTGGGTGTACGACCACAGAAGGTTTTATTCATGTAAACAGAATAACAATTATTCTTTGACTTAAATGAATAACAGTTTTGCAATAAACATGATCCAATCATATTATGCTGAACGCAAACACCAAATAACATTTATTTTAGGTTCAATACTAATCCCGAAGGTAAAGGGAGTGTGCGATGGTGATCTTATCAACCTTGGAATCACTTCCAACACACATCGTCACCTTGCCCTCAACTAGTCTTTGTTCATTTTGTAACTCCTGTTTCGAGTTACTAATCATAGCAACTGAACCAGTATCAAATACCCAGGGGCTACTATGAACACTAGTAAAGTACACATCAATAATATGTATATCCTATATACTTTTGTTCCCTTTGCCATCCTTCTTATCCGCCAAGTATTTGGGGCTGTTCCGCTTCCAGTGATCATTCCTTCGCAGTAGAAGCACTCAGTTTCAGGCTTGGGTCTAGCTTTGGACTTATTCATGGGAGTGGCCACTTGCTTGCCATTCTTCTTGAAGTTCCCTTTCTTTCCCTTGCCCTATTACTTAAAACTAGTGGTTTTGTCAACCATCAAAATTTGATGCTTTTCTTGATTTCCACCTTCGTCGATTTCAGCATCACGAAGAGCTCGGGAATTGTTTTTGTCATCCCTTGCATATTATAGTTCATCACAAAGTTCCAATAACTTGGTGATCGTGACTAGAGAACTCTGTCAATCACTATTTTATCTGGAAGATTAACTCCCACCTGATTCAAGCGATTGTAGTACTCAGACAATCTGAGCACATGCTCACTGGTTGAGCTATTCTCCTCCATCTTGTAGGCAAAGTACTTGTCAGAGGTCTCATACCTCTCGACTCGGACATGAGTCTGAAATACCTATTTCAGCTCTTGGAACATCTTATATGGTCCGTGGAGTTCAAAACGTTTTTGAAGTCCCGGTTCTAAGCCGTAAAGCATGGCGCACTAAACTATCAAGTAGTTATCATACCGAGCTTGCCAAACGTTCATAACGTCTGCATTTGCTCCTGCAATAGGTCTGTCACTTAGCGGTGCATCAAGGACATAATTCTTCTATACAGCAATGAGGATAATCCTCAGATCACGGACCTAGTCCGCATCATTGCTACCATCATCTTTCAACATAGTTTTTCTCTAGGAACATATCAAAAATAAACGGGGAGCTACATCGCGAGCTATTGATCTACAACATAGTTATGCAAATACTACCAGGACTAAGGTCATGATAAATTAAAGTACAATTAATCATATTACTTAAGAACTCCCACTTAGATAGACATCCCTCTAATCATCTAAGTGATCACGTGATCCATATCAACCAAACCATGTCCGATCATCACGTGAGATGGAGTAGTTTTCAATGGTGAACATCACTATGTTGATCATATCTACTATATGATTCACGCTCGACCTTTCGGTCTCAGTGTTCCGAGGCCATATCTGCATATGCTAGGCTCGTAAAGTTTAACCCGAGTATTCTGCGTGTGCAAAACTAGCTTGCACCCGTTGTATGTGAACGTAGAGCTTATCACACCCGATCATCACGTGGTGTCTCGGCACGACGAACTGTCGCAACAGTGCATACTCAGGGAGAACACTTGTACCTTGAAATTTAGTTAGATATCATCTTATAATGCTACCTCCGTACTAAGAAAAATAAGATGCATAAAGGATAAATATCACATGCAATCAATATAAGTGATATGATATGGCCATCATCATCTTGTGCCTTTGATCTCCATCTCCAAAGCACCGTCATGATCACCATCGTCACCGGCTTGACACCTTGATATCCATCGAAGCATCGTGGTCGTCTCGCCAACTATTGCTACTATGACTATCGCTACCGCTTAGTGATAAAGTAAAGCAATTACATGGCGATTGCATTTCATACAATAAAGCGACAACCATATGGCTCCTGCCAGTTGCCGATAACTGTTACAAAACATGATCATCTCGTACAACAATTTATATATGATCATGTCTTGACCATATCACATCCCAACAAGCCCTCCAAAAACAAGTTAGACATCCTCTACTTTGTTGTTGCAAGTTTTACGTGGCTGCTACGGGCTTAGCAAGAACCGTTCTTACCTACGCATCAAAAACCATAATGATTTTTCGTCAAGTGTGCTATTTTAACCTTTAACAAGGACGGGGCATAGTCACACTCGATTCAACTAAAGTTGGAGAAACAGACACCCACTAGCCACCTGTGTGCAAAGCACGGCGGTAGAACCAGTCTCATGAACGCGGTCATGTAATGTCGGTCTGGGCCGCTTCATCCAACAATACCGCCGAATCAAAGTATGACATGCTGGTAAGCAGTATGACTATTATCGCCCACAACTCTTTGTGTTCTACTCGTGCATATAACATCTACGCATAGACCTGGCTCGGATGCCACTGTTGGAGAAAGTAGTATTTCAAAAAATTTCTACGATCACGCAATATCTATCTAGGAGAAGCATAGCAACGAGCGGGGAGAGTGTGTCCACGTACCCTCGTAGACCGAAAGCGGAAGCGTTTAGTAACGCGGTTGATGTAGTCGAACGTCTTCGTGATCCAACCGATCAAGTACCGAACGCATGGCACCTCCGCGATCTGCACACGTTCAGCTCGGTGATGTCCCTCGAACTCTAGATCCAGCTGAGGCCGAGGGAGAGTTTCGTCAGCACGACGGCGTGGTGACGGTGATGATGAAGTTACTAACGCAGGGCTTCGCCTAAGCACTACGACAATATGACCGAGGTGGAAAATTGTGGAGAGGGCACCGCACACGGCTAAGAATTCAACTTGTGTGTCTTTGGGGTGCCCCCTTGCCCACGTATATAAAGGAGGGGGGAAGAGGAGGCCGGCCTAGGAGGGGTGCTCCTATAGGGGGAGTCCAACTAGGATTCTCAATCCTAGTTGGAGTCCCCTTCCTTTTCCAAGAGGGGAGAGAGGGAAGGAGTAGGAGAGGGAGAAGGAAAGAGAAGGGGCGCCGCCCCCTCCCTAGTCCAATTCAGACTTGCCATGGGGGGCGCGCGGCCAAACCTTGAGGCCCATTTTTCCTTTCCCGTATGGCCCATTAAGGCCCACTACTTCCCCCGGCGAATTCCCGTAACTCTCCGGTATTCCGAAAAATACCCGAACCACTCAGAACCTTTCCGATGTCCGAATATAGCCTTCCAATATATCGATCTTTACGTCTCGACCATTTCGAGACTCCTCATCATGTCCGTGATCTCATCCGGGATTCCGAACAATCTTTGATACATCAAATCACATAACTCATAATACAAATCGTCGTCGAACGTTAAGCGTGCGGACCCTACGGGTTCGAGAACTATGTAGACATGACCGAGACACATCTCCGGTCAATAATCAATAGCGGAATCTGGATGCTCATATTGGCTCCTACATATTCTACGAAGATCTTTATCGGTCAAACCGCATAACAACATACGTTGTTCCCTTTGTCATCGTTATGTTACTTGCCCGAGATTCGATCGTCGGTATCACCATACCTAGTTCAATCTAGTTACCGACAAGTCTCTTTACTCGTTCCGTAATGCATCATCCCGCAACTAACTCATTAGTCACATTGCTTGCAAGGCTTATAGTGATGTTGTGACGCCCCCGATTTGACCGTTCACTAATCATGCACGCAAATATGTACGATCAAGATCAGGGACTCACGGGAAGATATCACAGCACAACTCTAAAACATAAATAAGTCATACAAGCATCATAATACAAGCCAGGGGCCTCGAGGGCTCGAATACAAGTGCTCGATCACAGACGAGTCAGCGGAAGCAACAATATCTGAGTACAGACATAAGTTAAACAAGTTTGCCTTAAGAAGGCTAGCACAAAAGTAGCAACGATCGAAAAGGCAAGGCCTCCTGCCTGGGACCTCCTAACTACTCCTCGAAGCCGAACTCCATGTAGAATCATCCTCGGGATCTCTAGCTCCTGGACTCCAGCATCTGGTTGCGACAATCCGGTATAGAAAAGGGAAAAGAGGGAGAAAAGCAACCGTGAGTACTCATCCAAAGTACTCGCAAGCAAGGAGCTACACTACATATGCATGGGTATATGTGTAAAGGACCATATCAGTGGACTGAACTGCAGAATGCCAGAATAAGAGGGGGATAGCTAATCCTGTCGAAGACTACGCTTCTGGCAGCCTCCATCTTGCAGCATGTAGAAGAGAGTAGATTGAAGTCCTCCAAGTAGCATCGTATAGCATAATCCTACCCGGCGATCCCCTCCTCGTCGCCCTGTTAGAGAGCGATCACCGGGTTATATCTGGCACTTGGAAGGGTGTGTTTTATTAAGTATCCAGTTCTAGTTGTCATAAGGTCAAGGTACAACTCTGGGTCGTCCTTTTACCGAGGGACACGGCTATTCGAATAGATAAACTTCCCTGCAGGGGTGCACCACATAACCCAACACGCTTGATCCCATTCGGCCGGACACACTTTCCTGGGTCATGCCCGGCCTTGGAAGATCAACACGTCGCAGCCCTACCTAAGCACAACAGAGCGGTCAGCACGCCGGTCTAATCCTAAGCGCACAGGGGTCTGGGCCCATCGCCCATAGCACACCTGCACGTTGCGAACGCAGCCGCGAGCAGACCTAGCAACCCACACGATCACGGTGGTTACGTCAAAGCGGTCCAACACGGCGCGCGTCACTCAGTCGCTGACGTCACGAAGGCTTCGGCTGATACCACGACGCCGGGATACCCATAACTACTCGCACATAGATGGTTAGTGCGTATAGACCAAAAGGCCAGACTCAGATCAAATACCCAGAACTCGTTAAGCGTGTTATATTTAAATAACCGCGAACGCCGGCCAGGGCCAGGCCCACCTCTCTCCTGGGTGGTCTCAACCTGCCCTGTCGCTCCGCCACAAAGTAACAGTCGGGGGCCGTCAGGAACCCAGGCCCACCTCTACCGGGATGGAGCCACCTGTCCTTTCAGCCCCCTCATCAGAATCACTTGCGGGTACTCAACGAGCCGACCCGACTTTAGTCACCACATGTGTCATGTATAGAGTATATAAGTATATACCCGTGATCACCTCCTGAAGTGATCACGGCCCAGTAGTATAGCATGTCATACGGACAAGAGTGTAGGGCCTCTGATGGAACACTAGCATCCTATACTAAGCAGTAGGATAGCAGGTAAGGGTAACAACAGTAGCAACAATGACAGGCTATGCATCAGGATAGGATTAACGGAAAGCAGTAACATGCTACACTACTCTAATGCAAGCAGTATAGAGAAGAATAGGCGATATCTGGTGATCAAGGGGGGGCTTGCCTGGTTGCTCTGGCAAGTAGGAGGGGTCGTCAACTCCGTAGTCGAACTGGGGGCCGTCAGTAGTCTCGGGGTCTACCGGAAAGAAGTAACGGCGGGGGAACACAATAAATAACAGAGCAATCAAAGCAACACAAAGCGTAACATGACAATACACGGTGCTAGGTGTGCCCTAACGCGGTAATAGGTGATACCGACGAAGGGGGGAAACATCCGGGAAGGTATTCCCGGTGTTTCGCGTTTTCGGACAGAGGTACCGGAGGGGGGGGGGAAGTTGCGAGTTCGATAGGTTAGGGAGGTGTGGCGGACGAACGGGCTGCGTATCCGAATTCGTCTCGACGTTCTGAGCAACTTTCATGTAGAAAACATTTTCATCCGAGTTACGGTTTAAAAGATATGAATTTTCAAAGATTATTTGAATTTCTGGAATTATTTGAATTTAGCAAAAATGAATTATGACGTCAGCATGAGGTAACACTGACGTCAGCAGGTCAACAGGTCGGCTGACCAGTCAAACCAGACAGGTGGGTCCAGTGGGACCCACATGTCATTGACAGGGCACTAACGGAGTTTTATAACTAACTTAAACAAGGTTATTAGCAGGTAGGCCCCACCTGTCAGTGCCTATTTAGATTAATTAATTAGTTTTATTTATAAAAACATTTTATTTAGTTTACTTACGCGGCGGGGCCCGCATGACAGTGACACTGGGCTGCCTAGTCAGTAGTTGACTGGGGTCAACCCAGTCAACTGGGCCACCAGGGCCCACTGGCAGCGACCCAGGGGGGCCCACTTAGCCACGTCGGCGGACGGCACCGGAACAGCTCCGGCGAGCCAAATCGCGGTGGCGTGCGGCGGGCTCGGCTCGGGTTTAGCGCACAGGGGGTCCCAGGGGCCGCGGTTGCTTGCGTTCGACGCGGCTCGACGCCGCGCGTCAAACGGTGGCGGTGCGGGGTGCTGGGGAGGTCGGAGCGGAGCGCCAGGAGCTTGCCGGCGGCGGGGTGGTTCGGGCGTGCGGCAGAGGCGGGGCTACGGTGCGAACTGGGGCAAACCGAAGAGCGGGGCGAGGCCTACACGATGCGGCCAAGGCAACGGAGGCACGAACGGGACCAAAAGGTCGCCGTGGCCACGCCGGCGACGAGGCCAGGCGGCGGAGGGTGCGGCCTAACGCGGCGCGGTGGCTACGGCAAGCTAGCGAGCTAATGGAGAGGAGGAGCAGGAGCTCACAGCGGGGCGTAGCCGTTTAGAGCGGGCGCGGGGAAGGCGTGGTGCAGCCGGAACCGACGGCGAACGGCGGCGGGGATCCGACGAGGAAGAAGATGGCGCGGGGTCGATGCAGGGTTCCCGGGGCTCGGGCCCGTGGTCGAGGAGGACGGGCTCGACGCGGCGGAGCTCGTGGACACGTCGGGGAGGAGAACGGGGCTCGGTGGCCGCGGCTATGGCGCAGCCATGGCGACGGCGGCGCTCGGTTGCGGTGGGGAACGAGGTGGAGCTGAGGGGGAAGGCGCAGGGGCCGAAAGGGAGAGCGGGTGAGTGGAGGGGAGGGCTCGAGGCGTCGAGGGGATGTCGCCCTTATCCCCTCTCCGACGGGGACGGCGACAGGGTTCGGTGGCGACCGGCGAGCGCGGTCGCTGGGTCGGGGGAACAGGGAGGAGGGAGGCGACCGGGGGAAAGGTGGGCTGCTGGGTTGGGCCGCCCAGATGAGCCGGCCAGCTGGGCCATCTGGCCCAGTGAGAGGGGGTTAGGTCCAGGAAGGGGTTTGCTCTCTTTTTTTCTTGTTTGTTTGTTTCTTTTTATTTTATTTTCTTTTAAATTTTATTTTAGTTTTATAAAATGCCAAATGAGTACCTAAATTAGTATTACTAATTAGTCCACTGCCACAATTAACTTGGCACCTAAAATAAAATATTTTGTAATTGCTTAGTATTTAAAGTATTTAAATAATAGTTTTGCTACTGTTTTATTACCATTTGAATATTTGAACATTTTATAAAAGTGTGGTTCTCCACCATAATTACCTACGCATTATTTGGCACAACCCGAACATTTTAGTTTTAAAATTTGAAAACTTTTGTTGATTGCCTTTTATTCAATTTTGAATTTGAATTGGTTTTTGAACTAACGCGGGATTAACTACCGTGACAGAGGTGACGTGGCATCAATAGCAGGGAATTACTGTAGTCTAATTATCCGAGCGTCACAGATGTGCATTACCGAGAGGGTTCAGAGATACCTCTCCGACAATCGGAGTGACAAATCATAATCTTGATCTATGCCAACCCAACAAACATCTTCGGAGACACCTGTAGAGCATCTTTATAATCACCCAGTTACGTTGTGACGTTTGATAGAACACAAGGTGGTTCTCCGGTATTCGGGAGTTGCATAATCTCATAGTCAGAGGAACATGTATAAGTCATGAAGAAATCAATAGCAATAAAACTCAACGATCATAATGCTAAGCTAACGGATGAGTCTTGTCCATCACATCATTCCCTAATGATGTGATCCCGTTTATCAAATGACAACACATGTCTATGGTCAGGAAACATAACCATCTTTGATTAACGAGCTAGTCTAGTAGAGGCATACTAGGGACACTGTGTTTTGTCTATGTATCAAGTTTCCAGTTAATACAATTCCAGCATGAATAATAAACATTTATCATGATATAAGGAAATAAAATAACAACTTTCTTATTGCCCTCTAGGGCATATTTCCTTCAATGGGAACTACGACCGATGACGGTGTTTACTCGGGGGAGAGACAGGTGTTGGAAAGATAGTTTTTTTTATGATGGGAACGGTGTATTAGAGATGCGTATACAATTCAACTCTCGCCAGAGCGTGCATGTTCTTATATTTTTCCAAGAGAGTAAGTGTGCAAGAAAAATAAAAAAAAGTCTTTGTGTTGCAACGGATAAACAATATTAACCAACATGAGGGACGGCTTTTGAATTTCCTCAGTGTAATGGTGCAACAACGTTAGCGCAACACATGAATGCTTTCAACTACCTACATCCCGAACACCATCAAGCATCGTCTTGTAATTTAGTTTAAATTAATCATCATGAAGAGTTCACAATCCCGAGCGAACACCATTCACGTCTCAGCATGCAGTCCAGCTCGTGGTCCACCTCGTCCCGACCATCATCATCGTCGGATGTCTAGCCGACCAGCTCATCTTCCTTCACGCAAAAAAAAAAAAGGCCTACGGGATGGACTTTTCTCTTTTGTACTAACACTCTGTTTATGTAACCCCTCTGCTAATGGATTGAATTCAGGTTTCTATTTTGTACCAACCCTTTGTTTATTTTATTCCTCTGCTAATGTATTCTCTTATGTACTAACCCTCTTGTGTAGGCAGCTTCTTGGTATTTCAGGCAACTTTGCCAGCGTATATGAATTGGTAAAAATCAGTATAACCAATCAGGACTATCTGTATCTATATCTATACCTATATTATTATTATTATATATTTACTTTTTACTAATAAAAGAAATAAGTATTCTTGGTCCGTTTTGGTATTTTATAGAAAACTCCCTAAAGTTTCTGACATTAAACCCACGGTACATATCAAATATTGTTTTAAATACTCATATCTTCTAAACCGTAACTCCAAATTTAACATGTTACATATGAAATTTAATTAGAAAAATATGTAAAATCTGAATATGATGTTATTTTACTTGTTAACCATTTAAAAAATACTATGAGGCTGCAATGTTAATCAACAATGCATTATCCATCTTTTTTTCATACCGGTACTGATTCAATAAAGATGGGATGTCCGCTATAAAAGAAATAAAAAAGAAAATGCAGAGGAGATCCGATAAAGATGAGATGTAGCGCTATTCTCCAATATATAAGAAGAAAAAAAAGCGGACATGCATGAAAAAAAGTAAACATGAGGCATGCGTGACAAAAAATAAAATAAAAGACAAGTTTGATAAGATATAAATAGTGATGAAATAAGAATCAATACCTATGACATGTATGGCAAGAAATAGTGATAAAATAGGGACACAAGTACCTGCGTCGACAGGAGACTATACAAAAATGTCTTTTCCAGACAAAAAATATCTACTTTTATGATTAAAAAATTATGTATCTTTTTAACAACCTTTTTAACAACTCTTCATGTATTTAAGAAATATGCATGTAAAAAAAGTGTTCAAGAGTTACTCTAAGTTAGTTATTGTTAAATTGAAAATTGTCATTGATGTACACATGTCTCCGTAGTGTACTAATATGCCATCGTTTGTTTTTGTCGTTTTTCTTTACTCGCCCGTAACAACACCCCACTCCAAACATGACATGAATAAATGCATGATTGCTTGCCCGTTTCGTTGTACGAATTAAAATACATGCAAGCCGTGTGAAATAAAACACATGTACAATCTTAAACTGCACTTTTATAGGTTAAGACCATCTTTGTTTGGGCCCTAGCTACAAATTGTCATATTATAGACCATTTTTCGTAAATTAAGAGTGTGTGGTATTTTTCTCTCCGGTTGTTACACGGGTCTTTTTACTAGTTCAACAAAAAAGATGTATCCATCCTCTCTCGTTTGTAGTACTGCTAAATAAAAATGCCCTCTTTATGAATTGTACGACTTGCCTATATATAAAAGAAATTCTGAAACGTGACTTGTGGCCCATTAGCGCAGCTATTCGATGCAGAGAAGGCCTCCCATTACGTGAGAGGCCAGCGTAGTACAAAGTTTCATAAGCGAGGTACGACTTATGAAAATCAGAATAACCTCGTAGGTTAAGCGACGGATGGACGAAAACTATAACGACGGACAAATAATTAGGAGAAAAAAACGATCCGTACTTTATTAGTAGGTATAAATATAGATTTAGGGTAGCTCACCACTACGGTATTCCGTTCCCTTTTGAACAAAACCTGCGCGCACGAACTGTTTTCAAATTCTAATGACTGACTGGTACGCCAAACATATCGCTTTTTCTATCTCCAAGATCAATCTCAATACTGAATCGTTCAAAGTTAGTTTTTTTTTTTCACCTTTAAAAATGAACACTGGGCAGAGCACGGCATGTTGCTCTGAAGTCACCAACCGCCATTATATTAGAATCGTAAAGCTTTTTGACCAAACAATCATGCGTCACCCGCCCTAAAGTCTAACCTGTAGCAAATCATGCGTCACCTGCCCTAAAGTCTAACCTGTAGGAAGGGAACCTCCAATCAGAACATGGCGTTCATTTTCAATTTCCATTGCTTCCAATCAGAACAATAGCCAAACCATAAGATTACATCAAGTAGCTCGGATCAAACCAACTTACTACCAGTAGAGACGATACAATCTCTGGAAGAAACGAACACGCCACATACAAGCAACATTAAAGTCAGCATTGCAATCTATACTTAGATGCGCAGCCGCTTGACCCGGCGCATGCATGCACCTCGAATTACTGTTCCTCCAGAAGGTCGTCGCTTTCGTCGCCGAAAGCGGCCCGGGTCAAGCAGACCCTCGCCTCCGAGAACACCGTTCCCGGCCGGCAGAAGTAGCCCTTCTCTGGCGCGCAGTGCGAGTCCTTGGAGCAGACGCAGAGCCCTTCAATGGCGCACCCTTTCTCGACGATGTTGGGGCTCCCTTTGATGCCGAGCACCTGGTCGCTCCACTCGCTGGAGAAGATCCCGTCGGGGTCGTACCTGGCCTTCACCTTGAGGAACTCAGCGGCCTTGGGGTACTTGGCGATGACGCCGTCGAAGACGAAGTTGCGGTTCTTGCCCCAGTGTGGGACGGCGCCGTACTTGCGCAACGCCAGCTGCTCGATCTCGTCGACCACGTCGGAGTTAGCGCGTGGCTCGCCTTCAGTGTAGCTCCGGTAGTAGGTGACGTCGAAGTCGATCGAGTCCTCAGATTTCCCGAGGTAAGCGGAAGAGGCCCTGACGTAGCGAAGGAGCACGCCGAGCTTGGCGTCGAGGCCGCAGAAGGCGCGCGGCTTGAGGTCGCGGAGCTTCTGCATCTCGGCGATGAACGCCGGCGCCTTCGAGAGCGCCACGCTGAAGCCGGAGTTGTAGAAGAAGGGGCTCCGGATGCGTGGGTCCCACGTGCAGGAGGAGAGGAGGCCGTCCTCCGGGCTGCTGATGCACGTGCCGGACGCCTGGATGCGGTTCTGGAACCCCACCACCGGCCACCCTGTGAAGAATGAGCCGTCGTTGGTGAAGCCGTAGGCCTGCAGCTCGAACAGCACGGACGGCGCCCGCGCCGCCAGGCACCTGGCGATGTCGCTGCCGTCCTCCTCCAGGTGCTCCTCCGTGGCTCTGGCGGTGATGAGCGCGAGCGTCGGGTTGGATCGAAAGCCGAGATAGTCGTTGAGGCCGTTGCCCTTGGTCGAGACGGGCACGCGATCGTCCTTGCGGTAGATCACCTTGCCTTGCCGCGGCAGCCAAGCCATGTCGCCGAACTCGTACAGCCCTCCCCACATGGCCGCCTGCGACGCGAAGTCCGTGTCGTCGCGCTTTTCAAACGTCACCGACCGCTTGAACATCGGCTGCAAGGCTAGCGTAACCTGCACATGCAAGCACACCCATAAATTAGCCCTTTTTTCATCCGTAAAAGAAAATGGAAGATCAAGCCTCCCGAACCCATAAACTAGCTAGCATAACTTGCTCGTGCTGGTTGATTAATCGTACTTAGTTTTCATTCCATGGACATGAAGAGTTGTTAGCCTACTAATCTAAATTTATCTTTTACTCCAAAGCAATTAGAAGAGAAGAGTAGTTAAGATCCATGCATGCATGGATGCACCAGCAAGCAGCCAAGTACATACTCGGCGTCCCCCGCAAAAACAAAAAGAAGTACATACTCGGCATTTGATATTTTCCACGACATATATGCACGAAAGAATCCGAAACAACCATGCACGAAAGAACTTTTTTCTTGCGTTTGTACGAAGTCGCGTAGGTTGTACCTGGGACACGACGCCGAGGACGCCGAGGGAAACCTTGACGGCGTCGAGGTCGGGGTCCCCGACGCTGAGCTCCCTGACCACGGCAAAACCCTGGCTGGCCGGTGCGGGCGTGACGATCCTCATCCCTACCACGTACTCGTGCACGGCGCTGCCCTTGCCCCGCAGCGAGCTGCCGTGGGCACCCGTGGCGAGGAGGCCCCCGATGGTGAGTCCGTACCAGTAGGGCGAGTGCGGCAGCGCGAGCCCCGCCGCGGCGGCCGCCTGGATTAGGTCCTTGAGCACCATGCCGCTCTCCACCGTCATCAGCCCCTTGGCAGCGTCGACGCTCACCGTCTTGTTGAGCCGCTCCGTGCTGATGATCGTGCCGTCGCGGCCGCCGGGGCAGGCCAGCTTGGTGAAGCTGTGGGAGTGCCTGGTGGCCACCTTAACCTTGCGCTTGGACGCGGCGGCGGCAGCCACGGCGGCCACGAGCTCCTTCTCGGTGCGCGGGAACGTGGCGTTGGCCGCGCGGCAGATGGTGCGGTCCGGGAAGGAGCCGTACACGTTGGTGACGGTGCAGTCCGACGTGCCGCGGGCGCACTCCACTGGCTCCGGCGGCGGGCTGGATCCGGCGAGGCCGAGGAAGAGCCCCAAGAGGAGAAATGTAAGCGCCCTGCTACGTTCCGCCATTGCTCTTGCCTTGTAACACGTACCGCTAATGTGTAGAGTATGTGTTATGGAATGCGAGCGAATGACTACCGCTGTTAGCCAGGGCAGGCATTAAATAGCTAAGCAAGAGCTTGCCAGCTCAAGGTCATGGCCGGCTTGGTGTGCAATTTCCTCGCTTGTTTAACTATGCCGAAGTCCTTGTCGTGCCATCGAGGAACGTCGTAACCCATCCAGCGTCGAATGGACCGTTCACGCGCATAAGATGGAGCTCCACGTTTTTTCTTTCTTTTTTTTTTGCACAATTTGTTCTTCTCAACTGAGTGTTGATCCAGAGTTGGTGCATGTATTTTATGTTCGCCGGCTGTGTTTTCAAAATTAATTATGTCCACGCGCGGTTGGTGAGGTCACACATAACTATACCCATATATGGTCACTAATTGAACGTTCTCATAGGGGCTTTTGGCGAAAGATCACATAGGTTTGTTTGTACGCATATGCTCCGTTTATATTCTTTCCTAGAGTAAAACGAGATTGAAATGAAGAATGGACGACCAGTCCTGATTTCTATTGATTCTTCAATATATATAGATTTGGAAGAGGTGTCTGTTCAGAGGCATCCCTTAAGAACAGGTGTGTGTTGGCAATAGAGAGAGAAGGGACATGACTGTTCGGGGTTGAATACATCAATTTGCTAATGATTGTTTGTTAATTACCATGTGCTAATTAACATTAGACATGCTAATTAACTAATTAATTCCTAACACTCCTACTTGTAGAACACTGGGCTTCTTGAATGATTTACCATTGAAGGTTTCTTGTATATTCATCTTCCATCTTGAAAAATCTGTTGTATAATCTTGAGAGTCTCCCTCAAAAACTCCGTGTGAAAAATATGAGGAGAATAGTGCAATTATGTCGCTAAAACTCTTTTAAACCCAGTGAAAAAATAATAAGGAGAAAATGATGCAGCATATGTTGATTATTATCGCCTTGATAACTCATATGAGAAAACATTTGAAGAAGAAGAAAACTCATTGGTCAATCTAGAGAACAATAAGTGTGCTTTGATACTTCCCTTTAAAAAACTATGAGGAAAATTGAAAGTATTGTATATATTGCCTCATTAAAATCTTTTTTGAGGAACTTCGAGAAAAACTCAAAAGGGAAAAAAGTGTGATCTGATATATCATTGAAAACCCCTTTAAAACCATTGAGAAAAATACAAGGAGAAAATGATATGACATATTATGATAATTGTCTCTTTGATTACTTATATTAAAAAACCTTGCAAGGATAAAACTCATTGGCAAGTTTAGAGGACAATTAATATGCCTTGTATACATCCGATAAAAGTACCCGCCGGAAAAAATAGAACGTATGACATATATTCTTGCGTTGATATTACCTCATTAAAAGTCTTGACGAGAACCTTGAGAGTAAGCTCATAAAGGGGAAAAGAATATAATATAATGTTTGAATAGGCTATATTTTTAAAGCATTAAATGAATATAGCTGTGACGACCACCGCAACTGCTAACTTTGGAAAATTTGGCGTGTGTTAATGAAATATAGTTGTGGCGGACGTTTTAAGAGCTCGCCGCTAGTATGCGACAAACAAGTGGTGAGTGGTTGTTTGGCGCCCGCCACTAATGTTTTTATCACATTTCCAATTTTGTATCTTTTTAATGATTGAATCCAGTGGCGACTCAGTTTCAAAGTTGAAGTCGAAAAAACACATCTTTTTAGATTGACAAGCCGGCAACAACCCACTCGGATAAGCCCAGGCGTTCCTTGACATCACTCGGAATTCATGATACGCTTCACAACATGCTATAAGCCAAGCTCCCCGTTTAGCGCACTGGATATCACCGAATCTATTATTACAAATTATCAATTATTAACCTTTTCAAGTGTTGATCGAGTCCGCCAAGGCCTTTCCTTAGGTGGCCCAATGATGGTCACAATTAGTTTCTCACACGAGAGCTCTCCTCATCCTATGAATCTGCGCCATCCTTGAGAGCTTGAAGGGCCCGGGGCTACTGATGAAGGGAAACCCGGGGGTAGGACCATTCAGCTGGATGGACCGCAAAGACCATCCGGCTGAATATCACATCGTCCATCCGATCATACCAAACGTGGTCAATCAACAGACATTACCGGCGGCACCCTTACATCGACATTGTGACGAGTTGGAGCTAATTGCACGAGTAATGACAGTCATTAAGGCTGGTTATTCCACCGTGGCTCTTACCAACCCCTATAACTCCACATCCTCATCGTAGTATGTAAGGTGAGGATGGCGGGAGGGATGGACAGATGAACACATACACAAAACTCTACAAGCTAGATCAGATATACTATACACTCAGCTAAAAAAAAAAGATAAAACATCCAAGTAACGAGTAGGATGTTACCTCTAAAAGAGGGGGCCCTAACCTGGATAAACCTTAATTTTGTGAAATTCCACTCTAAATTTTCCACGCTTACCTTTTTTTTCTTAGAATATCCAATGATTCATTCATCACAAGTTGTGGTACAATGCACACGCATGGAATCACTCTGAAAGGACGAAAGAAGATATGAGTCCAAGAACATTTGCAGAAAATTCTCTTAGAAGATAGAAAATGCAACAAAGTTCCTTAGAATAACTGCAAAGTGCCATGGCCGCCTCATGCCAATTGCCTAATTGAGCTTTGTGAGCCGATTGAGAATTTACCTTGCCTAAACTAAAATCTTCAAATTATGTACATTGCCTCGAAATCCCTGCAACACCCGCCAAGGAGTCTATTATGAATGAACTGTCAGAACAATTTTTTTATGTGATTCTCAACTTACTAACTGAAGGAGCAGGGAGCTGGGTGCAACTTACCTGGTACCAGAGCATAAGAGCATCTACAGCCGGACTTGGCAAATTCGACCCTTCAAACGCCCGTGGATGGCACACCTCAAAAAATGCATTCGACGTCCGAATATCTTAAATTAGAAATCTCAAATCCATATTATTACATGCAACGTGAAACCTAATCTAAACGGAGCTCGCACGGTGCCGCTCCCCGCTCGCCCGGCTCCGCCCTAGCCATGTCCGGCGGCCGGCTGCGCTCCTCGGAATGTTGGTCCAGTCACCGGCAAGGTAGAGTAGGGCATGGGACACGAGCCGACTCACGGGACTCAATGCGCCACCGTCTCCCATGCTCTACTCTTCCTCGTCGGAGCCCGGAACCCGTTGGGTACTGGTGGACGTTAGATCGATGACGGATTCGTCCAGGGACGAGCCACCGACGTCCACCACGATGCAGTTGCGTCGCCCGGACTGATGCCCCATACGGGGCGCAGGATAATGAGACTCCGCCTCGCCGACGTCCGCCGCGAGGGCCGCCGCCCGCCTCCCTTGCCCGGTGCCTTGCACGGCGGGCACGTCGTGCCATGGCCTCGTGGGACGATGGTGCGTCCCGAATATCGGCGCGCCAACGAAGGGGTTGCGCGTCCGTCAGCATGTTCAGACGCCAGACGGACCACACGGCCTCCGGCGAGGCAGCTACGGCTGGCCTAGCGCCGGATCCATGCGTCATTTGAGCGGACACAATGGATTCCGACGGATGGAGTCCGAGCGCAGCCGTGCACGGGCCTCCTCTTGTGCGCGACGAGCGCAAGCCGGATGGCCATCTCCTCCTAGGGGCCGCGTGGGATGAGCTCGGGGTCGACGGGTCTGAAGGTGAAGGATTCGGATCCGCTGCCAGCCATACCGGAGACTCCTGGAAGGAGTCGGAGACGAGCTTGGGTGGCGGAGGGAAGTGAAGGGAGAGGGGAGTGAAGTGGCAATGGTTTGGTCCTGCGAACGAATGGGGAGAAATTTATATGGGGTCGGGTAGACTAGCGTAGCCCGGATCCGATGTGGCGGGCGTGCTCGGGCGCGCCTGGATGTCCCCATATCCGCCCCATATTTGGACCGGATATGAAGGCGCCGATCAGGACGGGAGTTTGAAAGCCGTTTGAGGGACCCATCTGAATGAAATTATCGACCCACCCAAACATATGAAAGCGGGTTTGTGACACCCGAATGTACATGCTCTAAACCACCTTCGACGAGCTTCCTGGACTCACCACCGACGGAGAGCCACCCGATGTCGGTCCTCGATGGATCCGAGGCCAACAACACGCGGTCGACGACGATGCCGACTTTTTTTTACATGCGCGTGTTGCAAGTGCATGTAGGCGGGAGCTAATAATTTAACCAGGTACCTAAAGCATGTTACTACTATGTGTGAATATGACAACGTTGTGTCCTGTCATTTCTTATAAAAAGGCCAAACATCGTACGGATATATAAACTGTAATTAATCAAGAAAAGCTGTCATGGAAAGGGCTATATATAGTAATTAAACATGGAGTAGGTGATATTTTTGCGGGATGACTAGTGTTTTCTACAGACCCAGGTGTAACGCGAGGCAAAGTGGATCATGCCTCGCGGCGGTCTGTCCACTGCAATTCATAGGATGTGTATATTCATATAATTTTAAAAAGATAATAAAAGGTGATATATAATGAGTTAATTTTTTAACCTTATCAATTTCTTTTAGAAAAGTAGGAAGACCCCGGCCTCTGCATCTGGACGATGCATACAGCCATTTTTATTAATTATTAATACAAGACCTTACAAAGTCATACAACAGTAAGACTAAAGTCAGCGTCTCAGCAACATCTGTCGCTATTCCTATCTAGTTGATGAAGGGACGCTGATAGTCTGAGCCTAATACCAAACAGATCTCGCAGCCAAACCTAACATTTAAGACCTGAGATCCCAATCAGGACGCCTGCCGGGTATGGGCACCCACCAGTCCGGCGTGCTCCTCAACCAGGACGCCTGCCGGGTATGAGGCCGCCGCAGTCACCTGCCACCAATCCATCTTCAGAGTTGTACTGCTGCATCTACCTTGCCCGGTCTAGCTGTTGCCGACACCACCACGACGCCAGATAGCGACACCCTCCTGCGCGAGTCCATCTCCGCGCATCTGACGCCGAGTCTCCACTGCGCCACGCCGCCGAGATCCGCCGTCATCAATGGGCAAGATAAATCACCGCTCCTCCTCTTGTCCCCTCCAACCAGCACTTGCTCCAAAACGATGCCCCCAGGAGGGGGAACGACACCGAAGGCGCCGTCATCGTCCGATTCAGTAGACCCAGATCTAGGGTTTCCCCCGGAACTCCCCGATCAGGTTGACGTGACCTGCAACGACGATGCCTCAAGAAGGGAACGACGTCCGAGACACCGCCCTCGTCCGCCAAGACCACAGTCAGGCGCGATTTTCAGCGGAAGCCACGTCGCCCGATCTCGCGGCTGGCTAGAACCGAGCGGAACCTCACCATAAAGACGTATGGTGCCGTCGGAAAGCCGGTTGAGGACCTCCGGCCGCCCCACCTCGGCCCCATCACGCGCCGCCGGCCGGCCATAGCCGAACCACGACGGATCTGGCCGGGACGCCAGATCCACGGCCACGGCCGCCCATCGCATAGCGGAGAATCCCACCAGAGGACCTCGCCAGCCCTGGGTTCGCCGGCTGCTGTCACACAGCCAGGACGCCGCCGTGGCTGCCGCGCGAAGACCCCGCACGAGGCGCCCCAGCCGCCTGATGGGAGATCCGTCGCTTCCCCCCTGCCCTAGCCCTTTAGGCATCGGGCGCCGCCACCACCGTGGCCAGTGCCGGCGGCAGCGATCTGCCTCGCGGGAAGGCTGGCGGCGCGAGGAATTAGGTCTCCCTGGCGTCGCCCTGGGTGGCGGCCATTAACCTTATCTCTAATAATTAGATGTCCGTAAATATGTGGTCACACAATTGTTAGTAAAAGTTTCTCTTTTAATTAAGAGAAGGCAAAAATGTTCTTATGATTGCTCTCTTCTCTATCTCAGCATTGATTCTAAGACACTCCTAAAATAGGACCATTCTGCATGTCCTAATTGGACTTGTACCGAACACGCGTAATGTAGGTGATAATAAACTACATATCTTGTGGTCCGTAAGGTACATGATAAATCATGGATCTATTGGAGTAACTCCACTTATATATACCGACAAATATCCCGGGAAGCCAAATTACATAGAAACTTTGTGGAACCATCAACCATATTTGAAAGTTATTAAAAATAAATAAAGTATGTTAAGAGGGCGACATTCTATCAACATATGTGTAATTTTGAATTTAAACATACATTTTTTTTAAATATTTTTTGCGGAACATACATTTATTTATTAGCTATAAAAAACAAATTGGAAAATGAATAGTGATGCTACGGTTCGACACTTAGTAGATGTCACTATGAAAAAAAAAATCAACAATGAATAGTAACGTCTAACTTAAAGTCATCTACTTCAAATTTGTCGACTCGTTAAGGCTTGTTTACTTAAAGTGGTGACCGGAAAGATGCTACACTTGGTATTGATGAACTTAATTTCTGAGTCATGACAGAAACAAAACTTTAGATTCCAAAAAGAATATGAAAGGGGATTCATGCATGAGAATGCTTGATTGCAACTTATCCCTGTAAACTTTCCTAAATAATATAACCATTTATGACATGTAGGGGTGGACTAATGAGCTCATGCTCTTTAAGCTCGGTAAGCTTAACGAGCAAAAACCCTGCTTGGCTCTGTTCATTTGAAGTTTATTGTTCTTGTGAGCGTTTGCTAACAGATGTTACTTTCTTTTTCTGTCACGAGGTATTATGACCAACCGGAAAAGTGTGCGGCTTTAATTTTTACAAGGATGTGCTCTAATTACAGCTAACTATGGGCTACATTATTGATTGGATTGTTGCGTTGAGATGCCATGAAAGTGTCACTTAAGTTTTTTTTAATCTTGTGTTGTGTTGGAGAACTGCTCATGGAATTCGCTAGATGTTCGTTAAGCTCTTTAGCTTAATGGCTAGAACTAGTGATTGACTTTGTTTACTTTGTTTTTTTTATGTTGGCAGGAGAACTGTCAAATTCATTGATCAGAAGAAGGTATTACAAGATCCCCTCCAAAGAAGGAAAGCACAGCAAAAAAGCTAGTGCAAAAAGAAAAGAAAGAAAAAGATCGTGTTGGCACTAGCACAAACCTAAGCTCCACCAGCAACCGTGCATACCATTGAAATCCATTGTCAAGGTCTCCAAGATGACGCCTCCAAGGCAGAAGTGATATCGAGGACATCATCGTCACCCGATCTGACAAAGCCAGATCTTAGGTCACCCAGTGACCCAAGCCATGGGCTAGGAAGAACAACGAGCTCTATAGCGATACTTCCAAGGAAGAAAATGACATTCGTAGATGCCGTTACCATCGCCATCGACAAAGTCAATGCAGGATTTTCATCCAGGGCTGAGTCTTCTACCAACCATCCAGAATGTGAGACCAACCAAGCGCCACTGGGCAAAACAAGATGAAGCACACTCTCAAACACGAAGATTGTCACCGCCGCACGCAGAAACAAACGAGCTCATGCCACCCTCACCGGTCCTCGCCGCTGCACGCAGGACCTCGGCGAACCAAGTCGAATCTGGCCATCCTCTGCCTCCATGCACAGATCTAGGCGAGAGATCGCACCGCAGTGCAACAGGAAAACAAAGGTAGAACCAAACACACCGACCCGCGCCGCCGCGCGCTGGAACTGAGCAAAAACCAGGCCAAAAACTAACGGGCTCGCACCGCCACGCGCAAGGACCAGACATGTGCTGGATCTGGTTTGCCCGAGCCTCGTCATGCACCAGCATGCAGCAAGCTTGACGGCACCCTTGCTCTAGGAGCCGGGTGTGAACACGCTCGAAGGAAGGAACCCACCAGTCTCCACCACTACCGCCTCCACCATCTAGGACCAGACGCCGCCAGGCTGCGAGAACTGGTCGCAGGCCCGCCAGAACCCAGATCAGGCCAGCTAGTGCGAGTCCCTCACAGCCCCGACGGAAACCTCCATGCGCGACGCGCCGCGTGAACCTACCACGAGCTCCTGGCGCCTCTTGCCACGCGGATCCCGTGCCACCGCAGACCCAGGAGCCCGCAAGGCAGACACCCAACAGATCCGCGCTTGGGACGTCATCTGCGCACTTTCCCGTGCACCACGCGCTAGCTGCAGCCTCTCGCCGCCAAGGGCCACCTCGCGATCACGCGAGCCTCGCGCCGCCATGGCCCAGCCCCAGGCCTCGCCGCTGCAGCCACCCACCGGCCGCCGCGTGCCTCGCGCCGCCATGGCCCTGCCCCACGCCTCGCCGCTGCAACCTCCCACCGGCCGCCACGTGCCTCGTGCCGCCTTGGCCCTGCTCCACGCCGTCGCCACTGCAACCTCCCACCGCGCGCCTCGCTAGCAGATCGAACAAAAGGGCCCCGCCGCCACCTTCCTGGAGCCGGCGCGGACTTCACTGGCCGCTCCTCCGGTGGCGGCGAGCCGGGGGAGGTAGAAGAGGGGGTGGGACGGCTCGATCTAGGGTTTCCCTGTGTCGCCAGGGAGGGCGACGCGGGGGACGAGAGGCTCTTGCTTCGTCGTGTATGGTTTCCTCAAAACTCGACTTTGCTTACTAAAAAGCAGTCTATGAGCTTGATGACGGGTGAGTCAAGCTACCACGTGATTATTGAACTCGTGAGCTACGAGCTTTTGGTCCACCACTAATGACATTTATGAGACGTCACAAAAATAATATTTATGCATTACAAGTTCTCTCACTTTCTGTACTAGCTTGTGCTAAAGAAAGTCATTTGCCATTTTTACAAAGTCACGTATGGTCATATATATTTAATGAAAAATCAATGTATAAGCATTTAATCATTACCATATTAAAAAAGGGTTTAATATCAAGTGGTTCCAAAAATGCTGAGAGACTATTGAAATTTATAACAGAGAGCAACCTCCCGAGGATAACGTATGGAATATTCAAATAGCCCAGGCCCATTTGTCTGCTCTGTCAGTTCACCTCGTCTTTTCCCTCGGAAATGAGCTTGCCCATGTTGCGTCTGAAGGCCCCTCTCGACATCAAGGTATTCATGTGTCTCATCCTAAAGGGGCGAATTCAGAGGGCGGGCCACTTCGCCTGTCATGTCCTCCACGCCGCTGACTTTGTGACTAGACCAACGAAGACCTGCTACACATGATGATGGGCTTCACACTCTCCCGCCAAGTCGGCTACTCACTCCTATTACCCTATCGACTGCATCACTTCATGCCCATGCAGTTGGCCGACATAACTGGTTGGTGGCCGCAAGTAGTGGTCACCGTGCCGCGCGTCCCGTGTGTAGAGATCTAGTCGCCTATTGCAGTGTGCATTCGTTTCATTAGGCATGAAAGGAACAACATGGCTTTTGAAAGGGTCTCAGCTCCCCCAGAAACGATTGCAGATAGATTTATGGCTTAGATGAATCTTTGGAGGAGGGCTCGTAGCGGCGGACATGTAGGAGAGTAAGCACGGGAAAATACCAGGTGATACCAACACTTAGATGCTCCCATGATACTAATTCAAAAATTTCAAATTTAAATGTCTAAAAAAATTCCGAAAAAAATCCTGGATGTTCATAACGTATGTGTCTACAACCCCTAAAAATTCATATCCAAATAAGATATACACATTGAGAAACAAACAAGACAAATCCAATGTGAATAGTAGTGTTTTTCACACTATTCGCGTTTTTTCTCTATTGACACTATTCATACTGAATTTGTATTTTTTTCTCTATGTGTAATTTGAATTTAGATACAAATTTTTTAGGGTTTCTACACAAATGTGTTGTGAACATTCACAAATTTTCTCAGAATTTTTGAATCGTTTAAATTTGAATTTTTTGATTTGGTATGATTGGAGCATCGAAGTGATGGTATCACCTGATATTCTCTAAGTAATCATGTTTTGTTTCTCATGTAGATGGAACGAGCCAAGCCCATGTGTTGCTCAATGATGCTTTTATCACCTCCCAAACCAGCTACCCCTCGCTGCCCTCGGTGAAGTAGGCATTGGTAGAGAAAAGCAAAGTAATATTCGAAATAACAACAAAAATTATGAGAAACCAGTATACAAACATGTTTAGCTGTGTAGAATATACGTTCTTATAGATGTTTTCATCTATGATTTACAGACAAAATACAAAATATGGATAAAATAGACTTATTGTTAGCCTTTTGGAGCCATAAATTTACTTACTTTTTAACCTAAAGTCTGACTCGTGCAGCTGCGCTCGTTCGCTGGCGCGAGCGCACGCACTCCAGTCGTCCGATGTGGTGTGGCGATCTTCCCGCGCGCGATGCGTCCTGACCAGGTACCGTTACGGGATTGCGCGAGGCGTGCGGCACGTGGTGGGCCCGGCACCTTTATTCCAGGCGAAAACTGCCCGCACCCCTCGCTCGTCTTGTTCGAAACCGCCCGCCCGCACCTGCAGATTTCATTCGAACTCCTCTCCCTCTCCCTTCCTCTCCCCTAGCAACGGCGCGACGAGGCGGGGTGCTGCGGTGGTGGATCCGGCGCGGAGTCGCCGGTGCGGGAGGCCGTCCGCGAGCGCCGTGAGTCGCCGGCTGCAGGAGGAGGTAAACCCGGCACCTATTCCCTCCTATTTCTCGCTCCGCTCCCCTGTTGCGCTCCATGGAGTTAGGGTTTCGGTGAGGAGGCGGGCACGAGGTTGTCCATGGCGTCCTTGAGCTACGCGTCGTCAATGATTGGAAGGGCGTGGCGTTGCTATGGCGGGGGGGGGGGGGGGGGGGTTGGGTTTGTGCTGGGGGTAGGCGGGCTTGAGTCGCTGTAAGGGGATACACGCGACCGAATCCTATGACTGGGGCATAGGATTCTTTTTTTATGTTGCTTACTTCTCAGGACGCAGTTGCTCATAATTTCGATGGCAGTTGCTTAGTTTTTTCCTGTAATTTGCGAGATGGAGGGGCAGGGTAAGGGGATGCATCTGACTGGGGGCAGTTGCTCATAATTTTGATGGCAGTTGCTCATAAATTTGATGCTAGTTGCTTAGTTTTTGCTGCAAATTTTTGCGAGGGGAGGGTCAGGGGATGCATCTGACTTGGGAGTTGTTCATAAATTTGATGCTAGTTGCTTAGATATTTCCTAGAAATTTGCAAGGGGAGGGTCAGGGGATGCATCTGACTTGGGCAGTTCATGGAGGGGTGATCGACAGTTGCACTAATTAGGGGCATTAGTTGCCTCGTGTTCAACATTAAAGTATCACACTGTTTTTTTGGGGAAATGGTTTTTGTGATTGGTTGATTTTAGTTATTGCCTAGATTTGCAGCACCAAGTTGTTATCCTTTTTGTAGTGTTCTTTAAATTTACTGTATGAAACATGACGTTGCCTATATCCACCATCGAGTTGCGGTCTTTCATTGCAACTATGAATAGGAGATGAGATATCTCTCATGAATAAGCGGCAAAGCCTGAGTGTTTTTGATCTTTTTAGCTAATGTGATGAAGATGAATATGTGACTTTTTTGTGATGAGTAGTTTTTTATGTGCTTGTTTTATGTCATTTATTTTTAGTTGCCACAAAATAATGAGTAGTTGCATAGTTTTCAATACCCAATTGCCTTTGCAAGCACTAGCAATTCAGTAGTTGAGTTATCTCTGGGTAGGAATAAATGGAGTTTGTTCATCTCCAAATGACAGTGATGTTAGCTCCAAATGCAAGTAGTATCATTGAGCAGTTGAGTTATAGGGCTTTGTATCTTTTTTCGTTAACATGGTTTTTTTTGTTGTGTTTTCTTGTACAGAATGGCTCCAAAAAGCAATAGGCCTGCGGGTAGAACTGATGGTGAAAATGAGGGAGAAGAAGTGGCAGCTCAATCAGCAAGGAGTAATGTTGGACGCAAGTGCGGGCGGGCGAATCAGGATCCTGTACATGGTGGTCGGGCAGGGAAACGGGCCACCAATTCTGCTCGGGGTGGTCGGGCGGGGAAACGGGGCACCGATTCTGCCCCTCGTGATGAAGGAGGGAGAAATCTGAAACGTGCGAAGAAATTTGCGGACGAGGTATTTTTTATATGAAAAACTTGAAAGAAGGGAGGCATCCTTGAAATATGTAATGCTCAAGTCAGCATGTCATCTTCTTTTGTATATGCAGTCCTATCATTTGATAAGCAGCAGAATAGCAATGTAGCAGTTGCCTAGTTTAGTACTAGCAGTTGCAGTTCAATGTAGATCTAGTTGCTCAGTTTTTTAGCAAACACAACTTTGCTTTTTTTAATTATGGTGTGGTTTGCTTAGTTTAGTACAATGAGTTGCTCAGCTTAATATAGTGGGTTGCTCAATTTAATTTGTATGCAGATTGGTAGCAGTGGGCCACCACCGAGGAACAGCGCATCACCTTCAAGACTTTTTATCCCAAACAGTGGCCTCGATGATACACAAAAGGATTCCATTGGTGATATATGCTTTGGGGGTGTGCTTGATATCTGGACAAGAACAATGAAAGGAGATCTTGTGAAGTGTGTGATGAAGTGTTATGATCGAGAGTTGTCGCAACTTGTTATCCCAGATAGGGGGAAGATCCCAGTTGATGCAGCAAGCATAGAAAGAATCTGGGGTTTGCCAAGGGGGCAGAGGAAGGTTGCGTATGAAGTGGAGCCAGACGTAGTTAGGTTGTTCAATGATAAGTTTGACATCCCGACAGGGCCCGCGCCATCAGTGACCGAGTGGTGCAAAATGATAAATGATATGGGAGTTGTTGCGGACGACAAGTTCTTAAGTGCCTGGCTGGTTGTTGTTTATAGCTGTTTTCTTGCACCGACGACCAGCTTGAAGGTGTTACCGCGCGCATACTCAGCTGCGTTGAATCCACGTGAGGTTGTGAATTCAAATGTTTGCTAGTTTGTCGTCGACCAACTTAGGCTTGCTTTCATGGGTTTTGGAGATAAGAAGAATACTATATACTATATTCCCCCCTTCTTTTTTCGGTTTCACTTCGCGTTATATGTTACATGCTGAAGTTGGATAGGTTTTTTCGCAACTGACATGTGTTCTCTATTTTTTGAAAACGGCTCATATACCTTGACTCGCTTGATGTGGACTACATGACAGTCCATAAGGATTATGTGGATGAGAGGACGACAACTGTTCTTCCAAGGGTCAAAGCATGGAATGAAGGTCTGATCAAAGCAGTAATTAAGAAGGACGGGATTAGGAAGGGTGTCTATGGAAAGTTGCGAGAAAGTGTTACTTTACTGTGTGAACAGAATTTTTTTGTAGTTGCATGATTTTTTTATGCAGTTGCCCACCTATAGGGATTGTGTTGCCTAATTTTAGGAGCTAGTGCTTTTTGAAGCTAGTTTCATGACAGTTTTTTTGCATGGAAATTTATATGGTAATCTTCATCATTTTGTCTCCAAGTAGTCATACATGTCCAATTACATGAGTTTTTTTAAGCAACAGTTGCCAATAATTTATAGTTTTTGTAGTTGCTCAATTTTATCTGGGGGTTGCTGTAGGTGTTGTAGGTTTTTGTGATGCCCATAACTGCAGTTGCCATCAATAGTGTTGGTATTGCCCTAAGTTAGGGAGGCAGTTGCTCATGCATTCCCTCTTTTTGAACTTTGTTGATCTTTTTGCTAACTGAGTTTATCATGTACATTTTTTTTACAACAAACAGCTCATAGATGAGTTCTTGAGATGCGCAGAAGATAGTGTTTTTGGGAGCATGGATCACATCCAGAAGTTTGTTGCTGCGAGGCTTCCTCAAAACTACAACATCAATGTATTTTCTTTGTCACCATGGTTTTGCTCTTTTCATAAGTGTAAGTGCATCTAGTGCCCCTTAGTGATTTTGGTGTATTGAAGACTTATAGGTTAAGGGACTAATATGTTTATGAGTGTACACAGGTCTATAAGTCTATGAGGAGTTTGATATTTATAGAGAAAGTTGACCCCTAAAAATGAAGTTCTTCGACTGAAGACTTTGGATTTCTGAAGACTTTGAAAGTGAAGAAATTGGTGTAACCCTGAAGACTTGGTATTCATAGAGGAACATGAAGCTTGAAGAATTTTGTTTTCGTAGTTTTATTTTCTCTTTCTTGAGTCATAGGAAACACCGTACTGTTAAAGGGGGTCGAGGAAATACTAAGGAAAAATTTCCAAGTGACACTACAGGAATCAGCTATTTTGCCGTCTGCCACGGCGGACGGCAAAGGCATGAACGGCGGACGGCAAAGACCTTTGCCGTCAGCCGCGGACGGCAAAAGGCTCCGGCAAAGTAGGCTACGGTAAACAGCTACTTTGCCGTCTGCTTCCTGGCGGCTGACGGCAAAGGCCCTTTGCCGTCTGCCGCGGACGGCAAAGAGAGCGGACGGCAATAATTGTGCTCTCAGTCCGTTAAGTGGCTAACGGCAGGCCTTTGCCGTCCGCCGCTGACGGCAAACTTTCTAGTGCCTTTGTCGTCCGCCGTATGATGTCATCTACATGCCACTACATGGCAGGCGTTTGCCGTCCGCCGCTGACGGCAAAGAGCCTCAAGCCTTTGCCGTCTGCCACTGTAGGCAAACTGACCAAATGGGTCAGCTCCCAGGAAGCACAGCTGGATGCCATGTGGCTTCTTTGCCGTCCGCGGCAGACGGCAAAGAGCCCGTCGCCGTAGGTGGCAGACGACAAAGAGCATGCATATTGGCTCTTTTTTCTGTTTTTTATTAAATCCAACAATTTTCACTCCAAATATATATGACATGTATAGATATATTTCACAGGCATTCATATCACAAAATTCCATCCATAAACAAAGTTCCTTCATACATAAACAAAGTTCCATCCATAAACAAAGTTCCTTCATACATAAACAAAGTTCCTTCATACATAAACAAAGTTCCATTCATATCACAAAGAGCCTTCATACATAAACAAAGTTTCATCCATACATAAACAGAAAGACTAGAACAAGAAGAGTAGCTTCCATGAAGTGAATGAAATCTGCAAAATGGCAAAATAAGAAAGTTAGAAATAGGTGACTAGAACAAGAAGAGTAGAACAAGAAGAAGACTAGAACAAGAAGAGTATGTCATTTATGAGCTAACTTACGTGAAATGGATCATATATGAGCTAACTAAGTTGAAATGGGTCGTTTATGAGCTAGCTAAGGTGAAATGGATCATTTATGAGCTAACTTAGTTGAAATGGGTCGTTTATGAGCTAACTAAGGTCAAATGGATCGTTTTGAGGTAACTAAGGTGAAATGGATCGTTTTTTAGCTAACTTAGGTGAAATGGATAATTTATGAGCTAACTTAGTTGAAATGGATCGTTTTTGAGCTAACTTAGGTGAAATGGATCATTTATGAGCTAATTTAGTTGAAATGGATCTTTTTGAGCTAACTTAGGTGAAATGGATCATTTAAGAGCTAATTTAGGTGAAATGGATCGTTTTTTAGCTAACTTGGTGAAATGGATCGTTTATGAGCTAAATTAGTTGAAATGGATCGTTTATGAGATAACCTAGGTAAGATGGTTCATTTTGGAGTTAACCTAGGTGAAATGGGTCATTTTAAAGCTAACGTAGGTAAATGGATCATTTAGGAGCTAATCTAGGTAAAATGGGTCATTTTTGAGCTAACTTGGATGAACTGGATCATTTATAAGCTAACCTAGGTAAAATGGGTCATTTTAGAGCTAACTTAGGTAAAATGGATGGTTTTGGAGGTCAGTAAGCTTATTAAGTCATTTTGGAGGAGAAGAAGCTAAGTCTAGGTCATTATGGTAAGCATTGGAGGAAATAAAGCTAAGTCTAGGTCTTTATGCATGTGTTAAGCAAAACACTAGATAAACTTACCAAGATCCAGGAGGTGTAGGAGCGGGGTGGCTCGTGTCGGTAGCTGGAGAAGGATCGTGCGATGCTTGTCTGGAGTTATGCTGCACCAAAGATCATTTCCAATGTCTTGTTAGCATGATGACACTCAAATGTTAAGACTAGCAAGTAATGTCCATTCAAATAAAACTCACCGTGGTCCCAGGAGCAATCACTGGCATCGGCGGAGCGGTCTGACCTGTCTTCTCGCACACAGACTGCACATTTGGTTTTGACGACTCAGTCATACTAGTTAGTAATGAGACAAACACTACATGAATGTTTTGGCTAATCTGCAGAAGAAACTTACCACAAAGAGCTCGTACATGGCCCTTGCCTGCATGTCATTCCGTGCCCTCTCCTCCTCCATCATCTTTGTCGTCCTCTCCTCCAACTCCCGCTGCCTCTCCGCCGCCTCCGCCAGAAGTTTCTCCGTTCTATCTCTCTCACTCTGTATAGCAGCCTGCAACACCACTCACATGACCATTTGTAATCATTGATGGAAGCGCACACAATGTAATGGAGAAAGATAACTGAGTACGTATCACTAACATTGATGGCGAGTTGCACTGGCCGTTCACGAGGCCTTATCTCAGGAGCGGAGCTCGACTGGCGCGCCTTGATCTCCGGGAGAGTGCTAGGACAACGGATAAGTCCATCTCCAATGGCTATGGAGCCATGGGACCTCCCGCCACCAGATATCATCACCAGCTCTAGATCAATGGGACCCTGGCTCGGGTTAAAGTCCTCCCCTTTCCTCGCCTTCCCCTCATCTCTATATCTCACGAGCTTGTTGTGGGAGGAGATGTTGGTGAAGTTGTTTGCATCATCGAGGTCAGACTGAGAGAAAGCCTTGACTTTCTTGAAAGAGGCAGTGTGGGCCATGGCATACAGGTCGTACACCTCTGGCACCTTATCCGCCTTATTGTAGCGTGCCTGAAAGAGAGAAACAATGAAAATTAGTAATTAAAGGGCTCAGGCTAGCATGATGAATGAATTGCATGAATCATGAAGCAAACCACATACCCAGTTGCGCCCGAACTGATATAAGTTGGAGCTGCCTTGATGGTGTGGCACACCTTCCATTTGGGCACGTTTGTCCTTGGCCTCGTTGTGGAGGGCTAGCCATTCTTTTGAGCACCACTCATCGACCAACACCTCCCAACAATCCATCCGATCCGCACACCATCTCGGAGGCGCCTAAGTTAGCAAATAGAAACTTGAGCGCTACGGCTAAGAATTACTAAATGAAGGAACTTAAGTAGAAGGCCTTAAGAATTACCTTCATGTACTGCTCCTTACTTAGGAAATTATCGCGGCACGCCGGCTTGGTCTTCTTGATACCACGCAAGGCGTAGTAGTCTCGAACAGCCTGCACCCGAGCCTCGTGCCGTAAGTTCTGGAGTAGGCGCTTGCAGACGTTCTCGATAACATGTGCCGCGTCCTCCTCGTATCCCTCCTCACACCTGTAGAATGTCTGCAATCAAATGAGACAATATTGATTAGTACAATTAATAACTAGCTAGTTGAAGATTTTTAAATGTGTAAAGGAGAAATTACCCAGAACTTTCTGATGACCATGTCTGCCCTCGTGTCGCACACGACACCGTCGATAATCTCATCCGGCGGGGCCGGGGCAGCCACGTAGTGCTCCCAGCTCAATCCAAGCTCTGGAAGCCGACCCTCACCAGGCAACGTGACAAACCTCGGGAAGTTTTGCCGGCAAAGAACTCCAAGGACGGAGTTGGGCCGGCGGACACTATGATGGTGGTCCCAACCCCTGCAGCATGACAAGGCCAACGCATTAGTTATTTGAAAAAACGTGAATGCACAAGGTACAAAAATATTAAATGCACTTACGTACCTCTCCCCATGAGGGAAAATCAACCACCTCTGCTCGCGGGTCACCGGCACGGACGGGAGCCGTGTAGCACCACGCTGGTAGACGGTGCCCCCCTCCTCCTCAAGATCAGTCGGCTCCCCGCCATCATCAGCATGGCCACTCGGCTCCTCGGGCTGATCCGGCCAGGTACCCCATCCGGACGTGTGCTCCTCCGGGGTCTCGTGGGCCGAAGGCCAGTCGACCCGAGGCTCGTGGGCCCAAGACCTGTGGACCGGAGGCTCGTGGACCGAAGTCCGTGTAGCCTCCTCCTCGGACGAGTCCACCCTAGCAGTCACGTGCTCGGGTGAAACAGCTGGGGGTGGCGGCGAGGAAGGCGCCGTAGCAGTCACCCTACCTCCTCTCCCGCGACCACATGCCCCACCTCCTCTCTTCCTACCTCGTCCCCTGCTGGGCACCGCGGTCGACGAAGAAGGGCCCGGCGGTGTGGCCATACTGTCCAGCAACGCTCGGCGGAGAGGTGCGTCTGGAATGGAAGACCTCAGACCACGCGCCGACGAAGAAGGGCCTTGGCGCGCTCCCGACCAACGCCCACCATCTTTCAACACCTGCCATGACAAACAGTAAACGAAATTAGTACAACATAAAAAAAGACCGACATGAATAATAATATGTGTATCACTTAAGTGTATCATCATCAAGTACAACATAAAAAAATTTAATACCTGACACTACTAATAAGCTCGATCAGTATCATCAATAAATGCATAATCATCATCATCACTATAATCAATGATGGGCTCATAGGGTTCAGTGGCATCAACATGTGGAAGGCCACCTTGACGTAATCGGTCAAGCAATGACAGGTCATCCGCAGCAGTAACCTCTTCTTGTTCCGGCTCTTCTTGTTCCTCCTCTGGGGTGATGTCGGATTCACTGTCGCTGTCTACTTCAATGTTTTGGGGTGAAGTATAGCGGTTCTTGAAACGCTTTTTGGAAAGACGTGTCTCTTGGAAGAATTCTCCTTCATATGCGTCTGGGTTAATGTGAGGTTCATAATCCTCTTCCTTTGGGGGAGATAGTCTAGCACGTGGCGGCACTTCATAAACGACATCCCAACCTTTCAGATTTGGATTAGTTTGGCAGGCCCACGGTAGATAGAATACTTGGGTCGCCTGTTGAGCCGTAATATAGACATCAGGAACATCTAAATGGGTGCTTTGGTTGATTTCAACTAGCCCTATATGTTCATGAGTCCTTCTAGTCTCCTTCGGCTGAAACCAATAACATTTGAAGACTACGACATTCGGTGGGTTTTCACCATAGAATAGAAGTTCATAAATTGCTTCAACTCTCCCATAATACTCGGTAGCTCCTTCGCTGATAGCAGATACACAACAATTTGTAGACTTTCGGTCGGCCATAGATAGCTCTTTGCCATAGGTACGAAAGCGATACCCGTTGATGTCGTATTTGTCAAATGAACGGACCTTATAGTCAAAACCATTAGCGACTTGTCTCAATTCGGTGTCCATAGACTCTGAATTAGCCTACAAGTTTAATATGAAAGGATTGTTGCATTACGCACAAATTAGCGAATGAAACCGGGGTAGCCGCCTACAAATTAGCCTACAAGTCTAATAGAAATTACCGTTTGTTTGAATCAAGAGATGAAACCGGGATAGCCGCCTCCTTGCTTTGCGAGAAGCTCATACTCTTCGACAGAATCCTTTTGGATCACCGCTCCATACGAGAATAAGGCGATGTATCGACTGTATGAAATATCCAGGAATAAGAGCAGTTCAAAGGAAATAGAAGTTGCGAAACTATGTACCGAGAACTTACTCGATGTACGGCCGCACTTCTATCAGGTTGTTGAAGATATACAACGAAATGGTCCGCCATTGTTCGTTATCCAAAGATATTGGATTTGAAACACTGGCTGGTGCGAGATTCCCTTTGAATAGGCTGAGGTTGGATCCACCCTTTTTAGGGTCGTCAGCATTGTACCGAGGCTTCGGATTATGCAAATGACGATTTTTGGCTTCGTAGTGTGCTGTCACGAAGTTTGCCGCCTCCTCAGTGATGAATGCCTCATCGATGCTTCAATTCTACGTTTATTTTTACATTTTTGTCGAAGCGTCTTCTGCATCCTCTCAGTTGGGTAGCACCAACGATTTTGCACGGCCCCCCCAATCTTACCTCGGTCGGGAGATGCAAAATCAAATGTTGCATTGGATTAAAGAAGCCCGGTGGAAAGATCTTCTCTAACTTGCAGATCAACTCCGGCGCCAACTCTTCCATTTCTTCTAGCACGCCAGGCGATAGTTCTTTCGCACAAAGAACACGGAAGAAATAGCTGAGTTTTGCCAGTACTAGCCATTCAACCTCAGGGATGAAGCCACGCAACATCACCGGCATTACCCGCTCAATCCATATGTGCCAATCATGACTCTTGAGACCAAATATCTTCAATTTATCAAGACTGGCTCCCCTCTGTAGATTCGCTGCATACCCATCGGGGAACATCAACTGCATTTTCACCCACAAGATAATTTCCCTCATAGCTGGCCTTCCAAGATTGAACCATGCCTTTGGCTTCGTCCAGTTCTGCTTTCCTTTCGGTTCTTTCATGTTTTGTAACGGCCTATCACATAGCGCCTCCAGATCGACTCTAGCCTTAGTATTATCCTTTGACTTCCCATCTATGCCGAACAATGTACCAAAAAGTGCCTCGGCGATATCCTTCTCAGTGTGCATCACGTCGATGTTGTGTGGGCAAAGGAGGTCTTTGAAGTAAGGCAGATCCCATAAGCATGTTTTGTGAGTCCAGGCGTGCTTAGAATTATACCCCTTGAAGTACCCTGGACGCTCTAGATCTGGCTCGAGAGCGTTTAACTGATCCAGGGTCTGTTGGCCTGTCAATGCAGGTGGTGTAGAGTTTTTGACAACTCTACCTCTGATGAAGTTCTTCTTGTCTTTCCTGAACTTATGGCGAGGATTCAGGAACTGTCTATGCATGTCGAAGCAAGAAAACTTGCGACCGGCCTGAAGCCAACGAAACTCAAGAGCTCCCTTGCATGTGGGGCACGGGAACCTTCCATGCACACACCAGCCAACGAATAGCGCATACGCCGGCAAGTCATGCGTCGAGTACATGTACCAGACACGCATTATGAAGTTCCGTTTGCT